>NW_024541649.1:0-17119 GCF_016758755.1 Suillus discolor
TCACTGTTTCCGATTAGTTTGTCATCAAAGTATGCAATGCTAACTTGGATTCCTGCAAAAAGGATATTGGGCAAGAGGTTTTCATCATTGGGGGTAACCGAAAGGGCTTCAGGGCGGTGCTGTATGGTCTTGGCCCGGAGACTTGCACTGTTGCTGTGCACAGTCAGCAGCACACTACAATTAAACTGCATGACATTGTCAACAGGTGAACAGGACACATTTTCACATCAACTGTGAGGTTTACAGTTTTCAGGTTTGGAAAGAGGCTTAATGGTGCAATCCTCAAAGGCCCGGAATTAATTTCATTCTGTGACATGTGGAAAAAATCATACTTGGCGCCATCATCTCGAAGCATCACCCCACCTCCCAAAAAAGCTCCATCCAGCTCCTTGGCGTTCACATAGGTCCCATTCCCTCGTCTCCAGCTGATGGTCCACATGGTCTGGAAGCTTGGGGTCTTGATGTGATGCAAGACCCTTCATTGAGTGTCAATCCCCATCTCATCGACACACCAGGCGTGGACTATCGATCAGTTCGACATCCAAGACAACATGATGCTAGAGCAGAGAAAATCAAAGACAGTGGTAAGTTCTCAATAGGGCCATTACAATCTCTACTAACTTATCTCAGGCCCACTACCTTGGTTGAGAGAGTTTTCTTCCATTTTCCTCAAATATCACGTGATGTTGAAGGTCTCGCTGATATTTGATGCATCACTTTCTAAGTGATTTGTGTCAACCACTTGTCACAACCCTTTTTGCGGCGAGAATGGACCCGCACCCGAGGGTTGTGCCACAGCATTCTGCACATCAAACAGTGCAGGTGCTGCAATCAAGCACTACCATATCCCCACCATTTACCTGAGTCCTGCACCTCCACGGAAGAAAAATCAAGAGTGCGGTTATTCTGGATGGGCCTCATCGTGGTCTTGTCCGACATTTAGCATTATGTAGCATCAAAAGCAGTGATGTCAATATCAGTATAACACCTACAGTTACTGTCACTCTTCATTGTGATCAGATATATCTGTTGGAACCGATGCAATAGATTCTGTATAATAGTATAATCTTCCTAGACATTTCTATTACAGCTCATGTACACTGCCAGTTGCCACTTTGGGCTGTAGTGAGATAGTGAGAAAACTATTTATGACACCTGGCAACCAGGCAGACACAAGCCTTCAATTTACATATGTAATGGACAAGTATTGATTTTGAAAGTAGTAGGTAGCAAAATTGAGGAAAATGAAAACATCTCCCAAGGTAGATGGAGGGCATTAGCATGCTATTGCCAGTGAGTTACAGGAGAACTATGGGCTGTGCTGCTCATGTTGGAGAACAAGGAGTTTATATTCAGATGGAAATGCGAGAATTTTCACATCAATAGAAGCACCGCCGAATTCAAATAAGTTGTCACTCACCGAGAACTTGTTCTTTGCAAGATTGAAGATTCTTGGCAAGCGCCTTTCTAACAAGCTAGGCAAGTGATCAGGTCATACTATATTCGCAGGCCTCCTTCTGATGTGGTATCTACACTTTACAGTGATCGTGCAGCAGCAAACAGAGACACCAAGTCTATTGTCCAGATTTCACATTCCAACATTTCTCGCTTTGGTGACCCAAACTTCGCAGTGCTGGTCTTCTGTGATGTTGAATGGACTATTGGCGAGGGTGAGAGCTGGGCTGTGATGTCAGGCTCAAAGCAAAAGATCAGGTGTGTCATGCTGATATTCTGAAGTGTTTACATTGACCAATTCAGATTGCGCTGTGACACTCGGACCTGCGCTGGGCGGGAATGAGTGTCTTTTGATACTCATATCAAGGTCTATAGAAACTCATTGGATCCATGTCATTCCAGTCCTACCCTAGAAGTTCCTTCGGCCAATAGCCAACTGGCATACACCCGCACTCGGATCTGTCCTCTGTCCATGTCCTTTCCGTGTCCGCCTATCTCTGTTGGTGCATGTTCATTTTCTCTCGGGTTGACTAAACGCTATCAAGGGTTATTACATGTAACCACATATTCCGTTCTGCGCGCTCTCTCTTTACATATTACTTATCTGCCTTGTTTCATCGCTACAGTTCTCACCTACAGGTTCCGGATGCTCACGCAGTAGGATAAAGTCTTGCACACTACATACAGTACAGTACTTCCTTTCCCTCAGACACTACCTTTGTTTTGCGGAGTCACTTAGATGTTCCTAGTATTATTGATCAATCGACAAGCTTTGTTCACTTCTCACTTCGAACCCACGTGTTTTGACCGCTCCAAGAACACGCCTCTAAGTTTCCTTACCTAGGCTCTGTTACAGGGATCTGTAACACCTACTAGAGCCCCAGCTCTCCCTACGCCTGCCCCCGCTCTGCTAGACTCCCCGCGCGGCGGTGCGCCGCCCGCGCCTAGAAAGACAGTGGTCTGGACCGCTATGACCCCGCCCCTGGCCTAGACAGCCTTGTACCTGTTCCATGGAGGCTGTACGCCTCATGTACGCCTCATGGACATCCTAGATCAGCGCATGTATACCACATGTCGCTTCATGAAGATCCGGAGCGCGCTTGGCGCTTCCTGTACCTATGCGCAGCTGCCCTTGGCGCAGCATGCTTGATCAGAGGTTAAGCCTCATGTATCTTATCTGAACCTCATGTCTGGCTATCATAGATTCACGATATACTATTGATTACAGACTGAGCTAGAATACTTGTAGTACTTCCCTATAAGTAGACACAGATTATTGTACTTAGACTTTACTTTAATCTACTAGGTTCATCCCCAGAACTTGCTCATCTAAGCCCACCAGCTTCCTTGTGTGAGACCGCACTTCTAAGTCGCCCCCATACGACTTAGCACGTATCCGCTAGCCCTGCATCTCGACGAGCGCCGTCTTACTGAGATCGCCAGAGGAATCCTTGACATTCCGTCAAGGCTAGACCACGCTCAGCTTCAGTAGACTCACTCGAGTCGTCGCTGAGAAGACCTATCCTAGTTCGCACACGCCGACCTACAGTCGACGTAACAGGCTCTGCATGGATCTGAACCGCTCTCAGTTTCCGACTTAGCATCTTCATACCTAGTTATACCTTGGCCTCAAACCTCATTTATACCTAGCCACTACTCGCGGAACCGCGCTTTACCTAGAAACCCGCTGCTCTTTACCTAGGATCCTCTCGCTTTCGTTCATTTCTCATCGTGCACTCACCGGACCTGCGGTCTCGCTTTCGCTCTTACCAGCGGACTCGCTTTTCCAAGGTTGACTTAGTCCTTTTCCATTCCACGTTTGCTCCCTTCGCATATTACTTGAAGGAAGTGCTTCATAGCAATCCTCTTGGGTCGAGACAGCACACCCGCACTCAGTAGGATTCATTAGTGCTCTAGCTTTCTTGCTGGCCAGTCACTATTACTTCTTCACAGCGCTTTAGACACTCCTAGGTCACCTATGCATAACTCCTCCTCCACCCTTACCTGGAGGACTATTTCCTTTTCTCTCAGACCCTCCACGCGACCCATACAAATGTGTGGCTTTTGTATCATTTATGCATCGGCCGCGCACAGCAGGTGGTGCCTTCTACAACTACAATTCCCAATACGGCGCAGTCAGAGAAGAAGACAGTAATATGTATCACCCTTCAGGACATTATGTTTGGAGAATATGACTTTCTGAACATCCAGCCAAAAGGTGGAAAGGTGAAGACTCCCATTGAAATTGCACACGATGAAGTGAAGAAGGGCATCTTTGAGGACCTAACTTCAAGACTAGGTCTTTCCTCCCTGTTGGATCTACCTTTGATCACTTTATCAAATGGCCAGACACGTCGAGCACGCATTGTGAAGGCTATTTTGTCTGAACTGGAGCTTCTCGTACTCAACAAACCTTTAAGTGAGTGATTGAACTTACTTTCAATGAGTGTGAAGTATAATGGCTGTACTTAATCCAGCCAGCCTTGATGTTAAAACTCACCCAATCTTGCTGAATGTCCTTCAGTCACTGCATGAGTCTCGCAGTCCACACATCATCATGGATCTCTAGATCCAGGACCCTGTTCCTGACTAGATTTCGCACATCGCTCTAGTGATGGGCGAAACTATCCTGACAGGTATCAAAGATGAAATCATGTCCAAGGATGTGGAACATCATGCAAAGGGAGCTGAGCATAGAATGGCAAGCACCACTCAGTCATATCTGCAGTCTGCCCTTGATTATGGCAAGCCAGTAGTTGACATAAAGAACGTAAATGTATCATACGGACCACACAAGGTTACTACACTGTTCTTCATGGTGTCCATTTCAATGACACTATCGATCTAGGTGCTCAAAAACATAAATTGAACCATCCATGAAGACCAGTGCTGGCATCTTCAAGGCACCAATGGTGCATCAACATTCGCATGAAACTGATGCTTTAGGATTCTAATCACTTTCGACAGGTTCCGGAACAACCACACTTCTTTCGCTTCTGACTGGCAACCATCCCCAGTCTTACATCAGCAAGGTGATTCGAATCTGGAGTTGTTCTCTCGGCTTCGAGGACCCACTCCTGTCTACAATCTCATAAAGCACTCTTTGCATATTTCATGCCCACCAACCTTGAAAAGTCTTGTTGAGCTCAAGCTTTCAATAACATCTCTTTGGTTTGAATGTTCATTATATTCAGGGATTGACCAGATCTGACAACTAATACAAACATAGGAACACAATCTTTGTTATTATCATCAGGGCCAGTGCCATGACCTCACCTTTTTATCTCTCTTTATACTGGAACAGCATAGCAACTCGTACCCTTTCAGGTGAACTCTTCCAGGGAGATCCTTAAGAGTCGCCACTGACATGCAGATTCAGCACGTTAGCTGCATGCCCATCCTTTTTTGTTTAAATAACTCAATCTCCTGCATTTTCAAATGTACTATTTCTCTGTCTTTCCACCATGCCAAAGTGTATTCCCACCCCTTCTCCTGGAGAAGATGAACCTCACTACCTCACTGTCATTCACCCTTACATCCTTGACAGTCATTGCAACATGGAGTTGCCCAAGGATAGACAGGATTTTGCGTGTTGGGTAGCGTGCTGCATTGATGCTAAGTACTTTTACACATTCTTTTACAAGCCCAGTATAAGTGGTGGTGTGGATCGTCTCTGCAGTGTATGTGACTGACCTTCCATTCCCATTATGGCGCCTCAATATCAGGCATGTGACATGGTTATCATCGAAATAGCTCGTGAATGCCCCAAACTTGATCGCTTACTCAGTGAGCATCGCTGGAGGGAGTTCCTGAATAAGTCATCAAAACACTAGAACAGGATCAAGTCTCGAAGGTATTTTATTGCACTTATAGCACTGGAAGACAGGTGCAGAAGAATTGTGAGTCAAGCAGTCTATTTGATTTTTGCCAGGCGGCAGCGATAAGCTTGATCGGTTGTGTAATAGTCGATGAATCTTCATTACCTTCTATGAATGGATCAGGTGTCTAATACAATATCAGATTTCACAGGCTGGTCGAAGACACTTGGTTTAAAATGTGGTCGCCGAACAATCAGTAAATTCCTATCTTGCATGACCTGCAGCTGCATAACCTGACAGACCATGTCATCCTTCCAGTTTCATCTCCCATACCCTGAAACTCATTTTTGTGAAGTGCCGATCAAGGATCAGACCAATCATGGCAAAGACTAAACATGCATTGGGAATAAGTTGCTTGGGTAAGCTCGTGCTGTGTCAATTTTGCTGTGATGAGCTCTAGTAGACTTCATATTGCTGGCAAGACAAGTACAATGTTCAAATTATGTACCGTAATACAACCCATTGCATAGTCTGTCTGACACTGAGGTCTCAAAATTGTATCAAGAAGCGATAAAGGAACAACCATGGCAGAAATGGAACATATGGAGCAACCTTCACTCCAGTCTTAATAAACTGTTCTATTTCCTCTGGTGTACAAGGGTCCAGTGGCACAGAAGCAGGGAATGTGACTGACTTAACCCATATAACCTTAGACACATATTGAGCGAACAGCAGGAGATTGTGATTTTGAATCCGGTGTGTTCCCTTACACTGTGTAGGCTCTTAGTCTGACTCGATCATGGTCCTCACAGGTCTATGATCTAGATGCATGTATTCGCAAAATACTGGTAAGTAACATACCACATGCTAGCTTTGATGTCTGACTACTTAATACAGATAGATTCTATGTTAACTTGTGCATCCACATAGGTATGCCATTTGTTCCTTTCATTTTCGTGTTAGCTAATATGATACTGGAAATTCTGTTGCTATCACAGTGTGTACCCCCTTTGTGTCTCATGTACCAGATCTTGTTAACGGGCTTTACTAGACAGTTTGACGTTTCTTGTTGCTGTTGTGCTGGAGGGGAGTGCATGTTAAGGTATGTCCATCTACCAATCTATTGATATGTCCTACTGATGAGCGCTGAGCTCAGGTGCATCTCTAGAAACGTCCACCATGGTGCTTAAGCGACTGTCTCTGGATCAGCCCATGGATATACTTGTATATATGATAATACAGTAGTCACAGGTCATAATATGTATTATTGTGCATCTAAGTTGCCTGATATGCGTGCAGATGAAGCAAACAAATATGAAACAACGTCGATGTGCAGCATGCTAGCGGTGGTACCAGTTCAATTGCAAGTGTTATTTAATCCATGATTAATATTATTGATTTTTAAGACAATTGTAATTGTCATTTAACTTTTAAGAGCATTGCAGCGCTGCTGGTAAATAATATGCGTGTATATACCTGTCCAGATCCAAGATATCAGCTGGTGGATACCCAGAGTCCAGAAAGCTGTCCAAACGCTGGTGGAGAGGCAGAAAAAACAGCCATCTCTCTGATGTTGGAACCTTTTGGCGGAAATGTGGTCGAGAAACAAGGCCCAAGTTACTTTTCTGCTACCTTTCTGCGAGCAAAAATTTTAGGCAACATGCAGTGTGCTACCATTATGCAAATAGCTGTAATATTAGATCTCACAAAATGATGCTCCTGCATCCAAACACTATGCATGCTTCAATAGATACTTGCAAGTCGGCCTCACGACCAATAAGATGTCAATACCCCCTCCAAATGTCTACAGTCTGCAAGACTCAACCAGGCCATGGCAGATATGTCGAAAGTTCCAGTCACATCAATATATCACAGCTTGCCATGGCTGAAGTCAGGCTGTAGCTTCAGCTAGTCGTTCAGCCAATGGCCCTTGCTTCCATAAAGGGGGAATGTCACAAAAAAAATGGTAACTGTGGTTGAAGAGAGCTATGGCATATGAGCAAGCACTTTTGAAGACAGACAGTGAATGACTTACATACCGAGCCTGGTGGATTATAGTTCTGTCTGCATTCCTTGAGAAACCTAGCGATGAGCACCTCAAGCATCAGCTGGAGCTTAATGAGACGTTTAGGAGGCGATGAATTATGCACTATGTTGAACTTTGACTTCATGAGCGTTCTCGGGCCAATCATGATAGCCTGTGATCCAATATGAGACCGAGGTATTACAGTAAGTCGAGTGTGTCAATCATCCAGTTAATCTTAATCTCGTGCATGTGGTCAGCGAGATGAGGAGGTATGTTGAGACGAACTTAACTTGGTTGCCCATGGCCTCGAGCTGCTTTAGGATGCTTGGCACTGTCTGGGTCCTCTTGACTTCTGAGGTGCAACAAGACACCATCTCGGTTGTGGAAGTGAAGCACGGGTAGTCAGACGTGAAACTTGCTTGCAAGGTCATATGCCAAACCGATAATTCTGCGGATCGTCCACAGTTACAAATAACGGCATTTTCCGCATCCTCTTCCTGACCACTGCCAGAAAGAATTTTGATTTGTGGCCTGGCCATGGGCAGCTGTGACAAACTTGGATGATTGATTGGACTGCACACTTGTGATTGAATTGTACAACAGATGAGTTAACAACACCAAACAAAGCAAGGTCATCGCCGGCAACAGTGCCTAGTTGAAAAACACATACTGCAATTGTAACCCACTGCAAGTCGTTGTTGTGACCATTTCGGGTGATGCTGGCGGAGTTTAATTTCAAAAGTCAGTCACTATATAAATCTGTCTCACTTGTTTTCCTCTCTTCTTTCGACTTTGCATGATGTATTCCATACTCTATTAGTTGTAGCTGTAGCTGTAGTTGTAGTTGTATAAGTCATTGTATTAACAAGTCTACCAAGATCATGATCTTGGTCACCGTACCCGCTCAGTTCAAATCAGTACCTCAGGGCCTCAGAACAAAGGTAATAATGCCTCTGCCACGCTATGCTTAAGTCTCACATTGGTAATATAGATTCTCGATGTAATTGAGACCTGTCCTTGATTGGACAGAATTTGAAGCATGTCTCAAGTCTGAAGAATACATAAGGTACATTTTAAATGTTCAAATTTCATCACTGGTGACGAAAATTCTAATTGTATATTTGAAGTGTGTAGTCACATATATCACATCTAAAATGTGATCAGCATTTTAAGTTGGTGCCAATTTGAACACCTACCTCTGAGGATAATACATCGCAGGTACACATGCTCTCCCAAAGAACTTTTCAATGTTTACTAAATGAAAAATTAGTAATGCTTCCTTTCAATGAAGGAAGCCTCACAAATGCATGTATCTGCATGTGCCGGTTGCGCATTTGGCAACATACTGCCCTTGAGATATTCCTGCAGTTTGCGGAAACACTGATACTTCAATGTATCTCCCTCCTGTGGTGCAAAGGCAGCAGGGGTGGTGAAATATATGTGCGTCACGATAAGCTTCAAACCGTGCAGGGTGTATCTTGTGTCCCTGTTGGGTGGTTGGCCTCCAGTCAACGTAAGTGAGTAGTCTTTTTGCATGAAGGCAACTAACCATTGAAATGTCGTCAGTTCCCCTGTCTGGCCATGATAATGGAGTATACCGTGACGTGCAGTCAAGACTGCCACCAACATCTTCAAGACATTGGGGTCTGTGACGTATTCCACAGATTCGAGGCTCGAGTCCTCAGAGGAGGGAGAACATGGCTCAGACATTTGAGAGCAGATGAAGGCGGCTGCTTCCTCATACACTCGAGGGTTTATATGTCCAATGTATTGATATACTTTGGTGGCAATTACTGCACCATCGCATCCTATCATCCCTGCGCCATCACATCCCGTCATCCAAGGTGCTGTTGACTTGCTAACCATACAGGAATCATTGCACTTTTTGTGTCCGGTCATCCCAGCGCCATGCGTTCCTGGCCATATCCAGTAATTACCATCATATCGCATAAAGTTCATCTAATTAATTCGTCAGTGTTCATGGTCTTATTCCTTCAGGCCCATGTCCAGTTACACCTGCATTTGCAAGTGCTCTTTTACTGCTCAGAATTATTACACTCAACACCAGCACTCATGTTCAGCCACGAAAAAGCGTCTATCATCGGCGATCTCGTCCTTGAAAGACTTCGTTGGTTGCAAGAAAAAGCTGCGGATCTCAAAGAAGGCGACTGTTGCTGCAGTTGACAATACATCAACCATTCTATCATCTGCTTTGTCTACCGTTGAAGCCAATGCTTCACCATGTTCTGATTTGGCAAATCCATCCCTCCATCATCCAGCAGAGGTTGAAATTGATGAATTGGGAGTAAGGCCTCTCGATGTTGGAGAGGACTTAAGCTTAACACAACACAGGCCGAGGCGTCAGAATCAACAGCTGCCTCTGAGATTCAGGGACATGCTTCCCCAACCCCCACCTACCATTCCTGCTGAACTCAGGGATCAAATTCCTGAATATGTAGGACATCTTGTTTATGCAGCAGTCCAGCCAATGTTACCTGTGCGCACAGTATTTCGCACACCCCCAAACATTTTCGGCCTCATTCGCCAATATTTCTCCAGCAACACCACCATCACATGATCCGGAGGAGTACGTCACTATGACAGACCTCTCGTTCATACCTAGCACCTCTCAAGTCATTGAGGCAACTCAGGAACCTCCTAGCCGTGGTTACTACCCCTATCCTAATCAATTGTCCTTTCAGCTTGGTGACTGGTATTGGAATCGGGGATTGCAAAAGTCACAATGAGACTATAAAGAATTGCTGGAGATTTTGGGCAGTCCTTCTTTCAACGCTGCCAATGTGAGCTCCACAAAATGGAAGAACATCAATTATGTTCTAGGCTCAAATGAGTACCAGGAGGGAGATGGAGAAGAATGGGAGGATGAAGATGCTGGATGGCGTAGAAGCCTGATCTCCATCAAGGTGCCTTCATCACGCACCACCAAAAATCCAGGTGCTCATACTTATGAAGCAGCTGCCCATTTATATCATCGGTCCCTTGTCGCTGTTTTGAGGGAGAAGCTTGCTAATCCCTGAGATGACAAGCTGTTTCATTATGAGCTGTACCAGTTGCGTTGGACGCCTCCCCACTTAGATGCTGAAGTCTCAATATATGGTGACCCTGTACATGTCCCCAGCGTTTTACGACGCCAATACCGCACTGCAAGAATTGCCCGCAGAACCTGGCTGTGAATTACCTTGGATCGTTGCTGGCCTTATGTTTTGGTCCGACACTACACAGCTTACTTCATTCAGCAATTCTAAGCTGTGGCCTACCTATATGTATTTTGGCAACGAGTCGAAGTATCGGCAATGCAAGCCATCGTGCAATCTGAGCACTCACGTGGCATATTTCGAGACGGTATGTCTTTTCACACTGTCGGCTGTACTGTATAACTTAATTATGTATTGCATTTGCAGCTTCCAGACTCGTTCAAGGATTTTACAGGTGGGAATGGCATGACTAGTGACTGCGCAACACACTGTCATAGAGAATTCTTCTATGAACAGTGGAAGATCTTGCTAGATCACAAGTTCCTCGAGGCGTTGTAGGACTTGGAGTCCTTGTGGCCTCGTAGAGGTCTATTTTCCGATGCATGTGAATGCTAATCATTGCCCAAATCATTCCCTATCATATCCAACTCAATACACACCAAACCCGAAAACATCGGACATCGGACATCGGACATCAGACATCGGACATCGGGTTTCGCATCAGGTTTCGCATCAGCCGATTGGATATTGCGCGCACTTGTTCTACCTATGGCCAGTCTCATTGTGCTAGCCCCACTAGGTGTGTAGTTACTTGTTTTCACATCGCTAACATTGTCGACTGTGTTATTACATGTATTCCCATAGTCCGCAGTACCTCATGTCTTATTACATAGGACATCGGATCCGAAATATTGCGCTACTACTTTCGCCTATAGGGTTCCGGATTTTTATGTATCTACTTAAATATTGGACTCCCCATAGCATCATCATCATCCGAGTAGAGGAGAATTGTCTCCGACGCTTAGGGGTCAAACCTGATATTTCATAGTTCTTAGTTGACATTGTGAATATCATCGTTCCTTCACCATCCATATCCATCATCATTATCATTGTGCACACCGCTCGCTTCCCCAACGCTCGCTATAGTGTTACTATTAGTTTCCGATACACCCGAACCCGAACCCGATAACCCGAAACCCGAAAAACATCGGACCCAATGCTTTTGCATCTGACATCATAATTATACCTTCGGACATTGTTTCCCACGCTCGGATTATTGACCTCACATCACCCACTGACCCCCAAAACTATTCCCAGACCGCAGACTCCTGGGTCGAACGCACTTGTCCACAAGTATAGCAGATAGGCAGTGCAAGACCACAACATAAAGATATCAGTTTGGAGCCATCTTTGTATAGCCCCACTCTGTGTTGTACACCTACAGCATATGAGCATGGTATCATGATCTCCTCCTGTGATGGTCTCAAGCACAGATTCTACCCAAGAATCTTTACCTACTCAGCAGACTATCCAGAAAAGTACGTCACTTTCAGCGAGATGAATATCTTTATTTATTATTTCATCAGAGTACTTATTGCTACAGTTCGAAACCTAGGAGGATGTCCATGTCCTCGATGCCTTATATGAAAGGATTGGATTCAGAACATGGGAATGCCTCAGGATAGATGGCAACACACAACTCTGGAATGCAACGACTCGAGAAGACAAGTTATGGTAGGTTCTGCCTGCAAAATGATTTACAAGGAGGACTACGCTATCAGCAACGTTCTGGTGGAACATATTCTCAAACCACAGTCTTGGGTCCCTACCTCAGTGAGCCTTGAATATTTGTCACGAACACTGGCTAAACAATCCCTCAGAATGCATTTTCAGATCGCCTTGTGCTCTAGGGTTTAATATATTTCGCGCACTTGTAGTCAATCTGTTATATGAGTTTGAGATTGGCGTTTGGAAGGCACTTTTCATTCACCTGTTACACATTATTTGCACGGAGGACAAGGGCCTCATCCATGAATTAGACAGGAGGTATAGTATATATTCTAATATACTCACCGCATTCAACTGATTTTTACAAGATACAGGCAGACTCCGACATTCGGGCAAGCTATCATTCACAAAAAAATTTCCAACTCCTCAGAGATGAAACAAATGGCAGCTCGAGATTTTGAAGACCTCCTCCAGGTGGGATTTGATCTTTATCACTGTCGGATAGAGCTGATCCAATGTGCAGTGTTCCATACCTGTCTTCAACCATCTCCTTCCTGAGCCACACAATGGAAGAGTTCTTAAGCTGCTATTTACAATGGCACATTGGCATGGACTGGCCAAGCTCCAAATGCACTCAGATTTGACCCTTGACATCATGGACGAGTTGACTTTGTCAGGAGACATTGGCTCACACTCGACGCCAAACTACACAGGCGCTAAAATGAATGGGAGTTCAGAAGCCCAAAGGTATCCCTGGTGTTATTCAACAAGGGGACTTGGCTGGGCCAGATCATGCTGCCAAAAGTGTGCAGCGTACGAAGGTCTTTAATTTTCAGACTTACAAGTTTCACACATTAGGAGATTATATATCAACAATCTGGAAGTATGGTACTTATGATTCATACAGCACCAAACCGGTCCATCCCCTGCCAATATATACATTCCACTTACTCACTTCCACAGGGTGAACTGGAGCACCATTCACCCAAGGCTAGATATAAGCGCACGGACCGGAGGGCCTTTGTCAAACAGCTCACTCAGATCAAACGATGGCAGGTTTGTATTCGCCGGATAGGTGACAAACTTGCTCATTGCCCCCAAACCGAAATCACTGAACTAGCAAGAAATCTGCATGTTCACCATCACATCAGCATGATGCAAAAGTACCCAGTCCGTATTGGGTCATACTTGTGCTGTCATAAAGGTGATCTGGCAATAAAGGTTAGTTCATTCGTGTTTCCACAAACACCCTCTGACCTCTGTAGAATTTCGTGCCAAAACTCAAGGAAAATTTACTACATCAGATCAATATCTCAAGAAATCTCCCAGAATCTGATCATTCAAACTCTATTATCCTCAAAGACAACCGAATGTACCACCATAACATCATTAGGGTGAATTACACCACATATAATGTTTATCGCACACAAGATGTCATTAACCCATGTACATCCCATTGCAACATCATGGTGTTACACCCCAACAATGATATGGAGCCCCAGGATCACAGATTTTCTTATGGTAAGGTGCTAGGCATCTATCATGTAAATGTAATTGTCGTCGGAGTCAGTGGACTATACTCCCTTGCAGATGGAGTTTATATGGATCTGCTGGTACGAGCCTATGCAGCAGCTCTGCTCCTGGGACGATTCTACCCTCAATTGAGTCAAATGTCAGTCTCTGGAGGTCGGGTACTTGGTTGATTTTCTGGATCCAGCTGATATTCTTAGGGGATGCCATGTTATTCCTTCGTTCGCTAGCTGCAGGGAATACCCTGATGGCTTGGGAGTGTCAGTGTCTGCGCGGGACAAGGACGATTGGCGCAAATACTACATCAATCGGTGAGTAGTGGTCCCACTTCACATACAACACTTAGGGAGCTTATGATTTTAGGTTCATGGACCGCGATATGATGATGCAGTGTGGAAACAACAACCTTGCTGGGTGGCAAGAAAAGGTTGGGTCAAGCTAATGCCTAGCTGCTATGTCTAAACAGACATGTTTGACCCTAAAGGGAATTGCTACTAGAATGATGATGGATGTGTGCAACCCGAGAGCGTGCTAAGCACAGGAAAATAGCAGACAGGTATGCGCGAGGTATAGGAATCTATCTGAGGCTATCCGAAGCACAGGAAAGCATGGGAAAGTGTGGACAAGGTATAGGGAGGTTAAGGAACGAGGTGTGGAGAGAGTGAGGGCAAAGGTATATTGCGAGGTAAGGAAAGTCTAGGTATAGAGAGGTATAGGGACCTAATAGGGGCTGAAAAGCGCACACTACAAGGGACTACTTCGAAGGTAAACCTATAGGGAGAGGTATCCAGTATGAGGGAGTGTAGTAGTAGTCCCAAGTAATAGTCAACTTATACTGTCTAGACTCTCACTCAGAGAAGGAAGGGATAGGAAATATAGGAAATATGTAAGGACATGTAATAAGGCTGCAACACATTTTACAAGCCTCAAGGCAAGGAAATTCACATACCAATGGAATTTGGATGGACTATGGATAGACAAGGGACCTTCCTAATGCATTTCCGAGGTATCCAAAGCGCGGGAATGCACGTCCAATACGGCTGATGCACGGGAAAGTGCGGGTTCAGCTTCGCACAGGGGTTACTTGATGTACGAGGGTCGGATAAGGATAGGGAAACTGATAGTGTTCTATACTCCTTGACATCAATATGAAAATAGGCTCTTTCCTGCTCAGCGCGGGTCCAAGCGTCACAGCGGTTTCACTTTGGTTTAGGTGCTGGACAGATATTCTCTCACAACTGCGCTCCGCAGGTCCAGGGAGGTCCAGGCTACCCCCACAGATGATATCACACATGTCTTAGAAGCTGAAGGCGGAGATGAAGAGGAAGCAGATAATGATAGTGACTCTGAAAGGGATGATGACCCTCCCCCAATAGGTGACTGCACCAAGCGGTTCAGCAGCAGCACTGAGTCACTCGTAAGCGAATTTGAAGAGATGTATGACTCTGAAGTAGAACTTGATTATGAAAACTAGTAACTTTTCCTATTATTACGCAAGGTTTGGGACTACATGAGCCATTGGGATGGCGTATCTCAACCCAGCCCAGGAACATCAATGGACATAGAGGGATGTTACTAAAGCTTATGTTGAGAACACCCTACCAGAAGGGGGAATACATGTAATAAAACTGCCACCCAAATATTATGTACAACGCACTCCAACACCCCCAATTAAACTACAACACACCAGCAGCATTGGCCTTGTGACAATAATATAGTTTCATCAGGTGAACACGTAATCTTCTCTCAATGGCACTCTGACAGCCCATCGACAGTGAATGCCTCATGTTCACAGTGTGATATAATTGGATAAGTGCATGTCTAATGACTAACAATGACCATCAGGGTATAGAATTTTCTTTCAATACGGTCTTTGTACCACACTCACTCATTAGTATTTCGATCATGGCAAACTTTGAGTCCAATATAGATTCCTCAGCAGGACTCGAGCATGAGTCATATGTTTATGACACCCAGCTCTCTGCCTTGACCATGTTGACTGTAAGTTGTTTCCTTACCTTGCAAATCCCGCATGTTCCTCATGTGTTCCATTACTGGCAGGGTTTTGCTACTTTCACTTATCTGTACCATCTGGCCCTCATGCCTCATCAAGGCAAATGTCACTGCTGAAGAGTTGGAAACCGGTCTGCATCTTAATTTCTGGATATCTGCAGCTGCTGATTCATCTCTAGTTTTGACCACAGTAACCAAGTTGCCCATGGCGCACAACGACATGTTGCTCATGGTATGTGTCATTCTTGTTTTTATTCACTAGTCTGATTTCAGTCTAGGTGAGTCCATGGTTATCACAGTTTCTTTATGATACTAGGTGAGTAGCAGGACAGTCCTTGGACGACCCTCGCGTGAGTTATGACCTTGGAAGTGATGTATTGTGGGGCATAGCCCTAAAGGATAAGATTCTGGGCCTTTTGCAAATGTTTACTCACCCTTACGTGCTCATGCTCCCCATCGCAGTAAGTTCCAGTGAATTTATCTTTTACATTGTCGAACCTTATTTTGCATTTAGGTCAATGGTTTTGTAGCCTTTACAAGGGAGCAGATTGCAAAGGAAATCATGTATCATATTGCCTTCCATACCACCACCACATGTCGAGTCAGACTCGTTATGGCTGATCTTGAGCCTGCGGTGTTCAGGCATGCCCCACACCCTCCTGTATATACACTTGCATTACTGGGGTCCACCATAAGCGCCTTCGACTCTCCTGGCAAGCATTTTTTTAAAACTTTTATTATCAGTGTTACAATGCCCTGATGATAAAGCTGATCAGCATTTGGGAGATAACTGACATCATGCCTGCCTTTCTGACTGTCAGCCAAGTGCATCAAGAACTGCGTGAATCTGCTTTCATGCTGCTGCATCAGGTGCATCTGTACTGCTGCTGATGCTAATGTGATGTGCAGCGAGGCCGATGTTTGCTGCATCGGAAGGCCAAACAATCCTACAGCTACTTCTTCGTCTGCTAATTGACTTAGTTTCGTGTTCTCTGTCTCATCTGTATTTTGAAATATACATTGGTTGGCTGCAAACTTTTTGTGACAAGTTGAAATGGCTCCTGTCATAGTCAATGCCAAATTGCGCAAATGGATTGATACATTGAGTTATAATTATTTAATTTGTTTATTTGATCAAACCTTCTATTGTTTTATAGTTTGATCGCCATCAACTGGCCATGATGCCATCACTTCAAAATCCATTTTATTAACAGCCAGTTGGCCATCAGTTCGCCGTCCTCTCCCAATCTTCTGTATAGGTTGTGTAAGCATTGAACAGTTGTGAGAACACCCTGTGAGTCTCCTTTCTTCAACTTCAATATGTTCGATATTCGTTCATGTTTTCTTTCTACATGGGACAGACATCTGAAAGGTCATTTTCTTGGAAATGTCCAGAGTGAGGCAGCCCTTGTTGCATGGCTCCGGAAACAGGGATGTGACACTGTTAGTATGCTCACAGCTTTCTTATATTTTTTCTGACTTTTCCTCCAGCTTCCAGACTCCCTCCTTGTCACAGCTTCAGTGCTGTTTGGTTGGGTCGACTCCCACAATCT
>NW_024541650.1:0-17092 GCF_016758755.1 Suillus discolor
GTAGAAGATAATTAGTACTGACTGTCCCACCAATAACATATTTTTGGTCAGCATAGATATGCACCGTGAATTCCCAATCAATCAAGAGTCCACGGGTCCCATTGCCATCCTCAATCATAGCATTATTGAGACACAATCACACGGTGAAGAATTCCACGATCCTCGACCGCTGTCTGTTGAACTGAGAAACATGTCATTAGAACACAGAGTGGATCAGACATAAACAAATACATACTTTTGATGATGTCCCGAAGAGCGCTCACCAGCTCTACTCTTGTCCGGAATGCATGCAAAGGTTGCGCATGAGGCTTCAAAACCAAATGAACATGCATATGAGAGGTGCCTCTGATACTTCCCAAAACCTTGTATCAATAGTTCATTGTTTCATCAACCTCATTGGGCATAATCTTGACAAGCCAATACTCAACCAGTTCTGGCATGCCACGGACCCCTTGCATCTTCCACAACATTTTAACCTCATTCAACGCAACATCTTTACCCCAAGGACCCAATGATCCTTGATGATATATTCTTTATCATTCCTCCTGGCTAATAGCACATGGTACCGCGCCCAATGAGCCCCTGACTCGAGAATATGAGTTTGAGAATATCATATGCGTGGTCGTTGACTATGATCCTGCCGATCAGGGTTGAATAAGTTGCACAAAAGGATCTTGGGGTATTTCTAACTGAGGGGGTCTATAGGGAGGCTTTCCTCTAAGTCCGAGCCCATCTCCATGTCTGAGTCCATCCCCGAATCAGACTCAGGTGTTGCAGTGCCTTCGATCCGACCTCCTGTCTGGGGACTGTTCACTTGAGCTTGTGTGGTTGGTTTGTTCGTAGAAGGGAGAGAAGTTGGATTTTCAAGTTGAGCAGGGCGAAGCGTCTTCGTAAATATACTGATGGAAGTATTGTACCCAATACACTCAAGACTACCGAAGACAATGCTGGATAAGATTTGCAGGTAATGATTTGGAGCATTGTCGATATGGATGGGAGGCATCATGACACCACCTGCATGGTCGTACATGTGGACTCGCAGTTCGCGATATCCATTGGTAAGGGAGCAAAGTAAGACAAAACTAGAGTTTTAAAGTCCAGTCCAGTTCAGTTTTTTGCCTTGTTTTGGGTGCAACCGGACCAAACCGGTCTTTATATTTAGGCCCTAGAGGTAAGACCTGGACCGGACTGACCAAAACCAGTTGCCAGTGGTCTCAAGAAGTCTCGCAGTCGGTCAGGACCGGTTGACACTGCAACCAGTCCTGGACTGAAAAAGACCAAGTTAATACTATGTACTAAGCCTCATGTACTACAGCTGGCTTGAATGTATAAGAAGTGTTGTCTACTACATGTCTCTTGCCTCCCCCAACCATGGCAGGCACTTGCATATCAACCCGTCCAAGGAAACCCACTGAAAAAGCTGCTGCATCATCCACACAGCCTCGCATCACCAAGACTCAGGCACAAGCACCAAAGTCCAAATCACCAAAGAAATCTACAAAATGGAAAGCTGTCTCTAGCGACGACAACTTAGTAGAGGACTCAGATGATAGCATTGTCAATGCTGTTACGCACTCAAATAGATCTGTTAGGCGGAGCCCTAAGAGGGGCGTCGTCCGCTAACGTTCGTGACGTAACCGGAAGGATCCGGTATAGCAAGTGAGACTGGCGACGACGAGTCGGCAGCGATCACAGTACGCGCGTGTCACGTGACTTGGTAGACGGATGTCTAAGAAGTCACTCAAGGTAAGGACTGTCCTGTCCGTACGATGAGGTCGATCGAGGTAGACTTAGCCGCGATGAGTGACTAAGAAAAGATACTAGAGACTGAAGCTGAGGGGGCTTCAGAGAGAAGTATGTTCCAGGGAAGATTGAGTAGATTCAAGTTAAGGAATCTAGTACAGGGTGACCGACTACTTATACTAAGTGGAGAGGGTTAAGGGCAAGGCTACCGCACAGTAGGTAAGGGTAAAGGGGATACGAGAATGGTATAGGTGCGTTGGCAACACAGCCAGATTAGTGATGGATGGTCAAATGTGGAATGAGACCGAGAAACGTTGGAACGGACCAACGGTAAGAATACAACGTGCGGGAATCCGCAGTCAGGGGAAACAGAAAGAGGAAAGCCACATTGGTGGCATGAGTCAGACCGAGTCAAAGGTGCGGGACCACATTGGTGGTCGAATCAGAGGAAGAACGTGCGTGCACGTGCATAGAGGCGGGCGATGCGAGGGACGGGAACGGTCCCGAGGATCCGGTCAACGGAAAGGCGGTAGAGGAGGACGAGCCGGTAGATGGTGAGGGCGAGGATGAGAGGAAAATGATAGGGGGGCCACGTGACCGATGTTACTTGTAACAAATGCTGCACGTACCTCGGGGAAAAAGGCATCTGAGTCCAAGCGAGCACGTCACAAAAGCCATGTGCCCATCGAGGTCATTGAACAACTTGAAGATAGCACCACAGACGACGAGGAAGAACCAGATGTCTTCGACAGAGGTGGGCCAGGTATCATGGATGGTGAAGATGTTAGTTGATTTGTCCTTCATTTCCTGGGAAGCGTCTAATCCTCTAAATGTTGCAGAATGGTGGTGATGGCGACTCAGAACATGATCCTGCTAGTATAGCACTAGATGAAATCAAAATAAAGAATAGCGCTGACAATCTGCTTACTATTTTCTCAGATAGATGTACTGTAAAGTTTGTGAGCACAATGGGGGAGGTAGAAATGAAAGTGGGCCGCTGGTGTTTGATATGCAAGTAAGCAAGTGCCATCTCCAAGAAAGATCAATTACAACTTACCTGGAATTCAAAGGGACGATATGAAGTATGTTGAAAAACATGGCTGCCGCAAGACGATCCACGTGGGTAGCAACTCCTCGTGTAGGCAGCACATTCGGGGGCACTATGCAGTGTATAAACAGAAGTGTATGGCGCTGAAGATTCCTGAAAACCACCACACCATTCCACGAGCATTCGTCAAAGCAGCGCAAGAGGGAAACAAACAAATGAAAGGTGGCCAGAAGAAATTGGATGGAATGTTCCAGGGCGCAATAATACCCCAGGAGTTCTCAAAAGATGAAGTTCTGCGTGCCATTGCAAAGTTTGTTGTATGTGATGACCAAGTGAGTGATAATGCCTGTAGAGATATACATGTCGAGTTGACTGTGTTGGAACCGCACAAAGTCTCCAGCTTTAGTCAACAAAGCCAGTTTTAGAAACTGTTTGGTCACATGTTAATAGACCAGGCATCACGTGAGCATGATGCTGAGTGGTGTGCAGAACTTCGATGCTACCTTAACGATATGGCAGACGACGTCTCCAAAGATACTGACATTATTGAATGGTGGTTGGTAAGTCACCCAAATCCATACTGTAATATTTACTAACTCAGAATTTTAGAAACATGTCACTGTCTATCCAATCCTTGCAAGCATTGCGAAAAATGTTTGTGCCATTGCAGCATCCTCTGTGCCTTGCGAATGTCTCTTCTCAGCTGGTGGCGAGACAGCAACTGACCGACGTTCTCGTCTAGGCACTGAACACTTTGAAGAGTTACAGGTACTGAAATTTGCATGGCGTACATCTATAGTTGACAAAGCTGCTGAGAATTCTGCAATTGTGGAGGAGGTTGAGCAAGAGGAATTCAGGAAGCTACTGCAGCTTGACAACGAGATTTCTGAATGGGAACATAGTGAAGATGAGATCATTCAAGTTGGCACAAGTGCTTAGTTTTTGTCGTGTCACTGTACTACTACAATAGTTTTATGTATTCATGCTTCAAGATTATGATAGGGCAACTGGTCCTACAAAGACTGGTTGCAACCTGATCTTGTGTTTCTTGTCTATATGAGGCAACCGGCAACCGGTGTGTCCAGAATCTGTGGCAACCGCAACCACGGTCCGGTTTTCAAAAGTGCAGGTCCAGTTGAGTTGTGGTCTTTTTCCAGTCCAGCAACTGGACCTTAAAACTCTAGACAAAATGCCTCCAAGGTTGGTGTCTCAGGAGAAGGTTAGCCTTGTTGTCAATCGTCTTTCCAATTGTGCCTGTGGGTGTGTAGAGTTGCGACGTCAACTCACAAACTGCCTTAATGGTATCCCAGCGAGCCTCCACATCATCCAACAACGCAAGGTCAGGCTTCCATGAGACTTCTTGATCCTTCATGGGGCACATGGAGTTGTGTGCACTCCAAATGTGAACGACTGCTCCGCTATTTGCCGCCATAACTTCTGTTCGCTTCTTCTGGGCAACAGCAGCACATGTGATGTTCAAGGACGCTGAGAAGATATCTTCCAATGTGTGTGGTTTGAGGCTGTCATTGCCAGTAGTGCTGACCCCCGGAGGGTGCTCTTGAGTTGATGGGCTCTCCCCACCACTCCCAAACTCCAAGTTTCCCCCGCTATTCTCTTCTCCGTCTCCATCCTCTTCAAGATCGGGTAGTTGATCAATGCCAGATTCATGGTGCGACTTTGGAAGGGCCCAGTTCCATCTATAGTTGATGTCGTCATACAAGGGAACCATGGACTGTTCATCGAGGTGAGCAAATTTATCGTGTAGTCTGGAGTCACGATAATGAATTTTATGTAATGGAACCTGGAGCTCTGTGATGTCTGGGACTTCAAGGGTGAATGTCCTAAAAATCCATGATAACATATAACTGAGAGGCTGCTCAGCATCAGCTGGTTCTTCTTCTTCGACGATTAAGTGATTAAGCTTGAGATCGGTGAGTTTATCCAGTGTAGGCACATCACTGATGCAGGGAGCCGACATCAGCAATGCTAACTTCATCCCAAAGTCTACGGTTTTACTGTGTTCTGTGGGTGCCATGATTTCAAGCTAGTGCCAGGTAAGAGCAACAATGACATTCAACAACAGAATACTGAATAGTACATAGTATATCTTTTAGCCTACAAAAATGGTGCATATCAAGTATAGACTTGGTGCAAGTACTACTCGTATAGTGCAAAAAAGGCATGTTTGTCCCAAAAATAATTCAGCCAAAACTCCGTGGCATGTTCCATGCTATTGTGCGCCGTGAGATGCGTGTCTGCAGTAGCGCCAAAACGAGGAATGAGATGGACAGGCGCTTTAAACTGAGAGACTGGAATGATGTCGCCCATCTGTGTACCATTAGAGCGTTTTTGCTCTTTTCACTGTGTGCAATTGAGTGGTCAGATTGTGTTCACTGGAAATATCAAAACATTGGATGTAAGTTAAGTACTGATCGTCCCATGCCCATCGTGTCTTGCTTTTGCCAACAGGGCGAATGACAAGCCTAATTTGTGCAATGGAGTGCCCTGCAGGGGATCATTATTTGGCTTAGTGAAGATTACCATGAAAAACAGAAAGAATGTACCTGAAAGGCCGCTGGCAGGCCAGGAGTGCCCTGAGCTGGTCTGAATGATAACTGTATCATAATGACCTAATGTCCAAGGGTCACTAGGCAGTGCACAATTAAGTGTTTGAGCAGGTCGAATGATATGAGGATCATGAAACTCGGTCTCCTGCAAACGAACTTTAAACCACACTTGAACTTTGTCAAATGGGAGCTCAGTGTCATGCACAGCCCTTCTAGGACCACCTATCGAGTGAATGTGACTACCGTAGGTCGCTTCACGGTAAAGAAAATCAGCAATAGCAGGTCGCAAGTCAGGAAGGCTGAACATGATGGCAACTTCATGGACAGTGGTATTCTTGATGGATGGATTGTAAGCGAGATGAAGAGTGGTGCGTCTGACGACAAAAGAACGAAGTGGTACAGGTACTGATCCAACTTCCTTCTGTTGGAGTATTTTGGCGATTGAAAAGTAATCCATGATAGGACGAGGCCGTCCAGGTCTTCAAGTTGGGGACGGTAGCTCTGCAGGAATGTCATCCATGTAATAATCGATTTCGTCATCCTCGACAAATTCCTCCCCAACAACTCCCGGGTCCTCCGAGTGATCTAACAGGCTTGTGGCGAGGTCAAATCAATTGCATTTATCAGCGCGATCAAGGTAACGACAGATTTGTGGGTCATAATTGTTGTTGTTGCTGGATCTTGTGGGGTCTTTGACCTTGGTGATGTGCACATGTTCAGTGACATCCGCAGACCACTGTGCAATGATGCTGGAGTTGCGGATACTGGGGACAATACTCTGCATAAGCTTGAGTTTTGGAATATGCCAGTTGTTGATAACTTTACCACCTTTGCCCTGGCGGACACCAGCAGCAATGATCGCGTGCTTGTTCGCATGGAACTCATCCAGTGCGGCTGTGATGCAAGTAAGATCCCTATCATCAATAGATGGCGACTGCACAAGATATCGAAAGTGCATGAGCGCACGTACAGCAACAACAACACCGGGAGGTGCTGCATCCGCACTGACTGCAATAATTGAATGCTGGACATCTCGGTGACAACAACCTGTAACCTGCTTAAGTTTTGAGATACCTGTATGAAAGTGCCGATAACCAGTAGTGGGCTATATGATTGAAAATTGAAAATCTATCTCAGACTTTCCCACTGCAAGGATAATCCATTGCACATCATGATCCCAAAACTCCTTGTGAATGTGGTGAAGCGATTTGGGTGTAAAAACCGGGACGGTTCTGCTAGCAACCAGTCCCACCAAAATGGTTCATCCACGCCATTTAGGCAAAACTTCTGTGCCTCACGGAAAAATGCTTCGAGATCATCTGGACAAGCACGTGAGCGCACAATTTTCAATTGCTCAAGAGTTTTTGCTCGAGTCCAGGGTTCATGCTGGAAGGGGTCCCTGAATTATTTGTACATTGCCATTGTCACTGGAGATGTCTTGCCACCAATGCATGCCAGCGTCATTGCTTCAGGGGTGTCAGCAATATAGCTAGCAAGCATAGTAAAGCAGTAATGACTGCGACCCATAGGATCTGACATCATCACACTGTTTCGAGCAGTGAACTTCAATGGTTCGAGTACGATGTTCAAGCAATTGTGAATGAGCCGATCCTGCAACACATCTCTCATTCATTTGTTTTTGTGAACAAATTTTGCGACCAGTGGTAGGGCAGTAAGAAGGAAAGCATTGGAGGATTATTTGAGTCGCGTTGTAGGTGAGGAATGTAGAATGATAGAAAGTGAGTGGTATGAGATATACTCAGATGGTCCTCTGTGTGCGAATCTAATGTCGGCCCAAGGGGATTGCTACTGAGAAGGTTCCTCTATATATAATAGTGGAGGGAAACACTGAACCGGGCTGTCAGATAAGCCTGGTGGGGCGCGCGACGATGAGCAAAGCGCGATAAGCGAAAGCACTATGGAGCGCTACTGAGCGACAAGTGCGATGGCGCGCGCTGAGTGAGAGTGAAGCGCGCATGCGGGTGGTGGAGCGCAGCAACTCTTAAGTGAGTCGGGGAACGAGTAAGACAATGTTTGTGTACAAGAATATATGGACTGGCACTCATATGAGTTCTGGCGCTTAGCGTCGGTTGGCAGATATGACAGAGATTTAGACTTAGAGTCCAACGATGTGCGGGAAGAAGAAGATAATCCTTATACAAAAGGCAAAGGGATATATATTTTAAGTAGCATTTAAGCGAGCCGGAAAGCAAAGTGAGTATGTGATGATATGTAATAAGGGTCTGTGACGAAACATACGGAATATGTGCGCAAGTGCCGGAGATATGTCAGAATTCATGAGAATAAGATAAGAATATGCACCGACAAACCAAACGGACATGGAATGGATGGACGGAGGATGAGCGATGGAACCGAGGATACATGGACCAATGTGCGACCGAAGCGCCTGAATGCGCGAGTGGCCGACGAAGCGCCAAGTGCGCCGACATGAGGTACGGGTCGCACTGTGTTTGGAAGGTGTTTAGGGTGTTGTAGAATTAGCTCTCTACGAGGCCACAGAGATGTCAGTCTCTACAGCGTGGTCATGTAGATGTTGGTGAGGCTGATGAGGAGAGGGTGTGCGACACGATCACCTGACAATGCAGTAATGCATGTCTTGTCCGATGATAGAATAGTTCCAAGGAGAGTTGCGCCACGGGGAAGTGTCGACTTCAAGAATAAATGAGACAATGACTTCAAGAGGGACTAATACATACCTGCATCTCCCAGGCATGATCACCCATCATCCATTCAGTATATATCCGAGAGTGCCTCTGCATTGTGCTATACTCCTTGCGAGACGTGTAGTTGAGACAATTGCAAAATAAAGGATGGTTGAATATCGTAGCGATACATTCAAGAGGATCCCGCCAGTAAAGAACAGCTGGAGACTTTGTGGGATGCGACATTTGAATAACCTGGGACTTCCAACACGGACCACTAGGCAGCAATTCAGCTTGACCACATAGCTCTTTTGCTGAATGGAAGGATAAAGGTAGGTCATTGATCTAAGTACTGTCTCAGAGAAGTGATCATGACAATATTAAATCAAACACTGACCATCTCTAGTGCTAGAAAAGAATTTATTTTCTCCATGCTCAAGCCCGAACACAGAAGCCACACGGCAAGTCACCATTCCCTCCTACCACTGAATGGATAGTAGAAATTTGTTTTGTGATATATACTGTTTTCATCAGCATCGAATAAGCTTAAAAATGTGTAACCTTCTTCGAAAGCCAGCGGGGGCTCCAGAAAATAGTCGGTTGCTTTGACCTCACTGTCCTCATCCCGAGTTCCACCTTCAGAGTACAAATCCTCTCCTTGACTCCAGAAATCATAGAAACTCGCATCTACTTGAGGGTCGTCGATGTCGTCCACCACCATGGGATCATGTTCCATACTAGGTGGCAAGATGGAGTTGAGTTGGATTAAGTTGTCTAGCCAGCTATTACAGCCAGAACGAGGTTGACTCATATGACGAGCAACGGAGGTATGGTCCTTGAATTGCTTTCCGCACGATGGGCAATGATTTGGAACTAGTGCCATGGCACTCAGGTGCTGATATTAATATCTATGAGCAGGCTATACTGACATATTTATGCATAATCATGGCTGGTAAGACATGCATGGTTATGTATGGTTGTTGCTAATCCCTCCACCTTAGCAACTTTATGCATAATGGTGCCTGCATCACATTGAGCCTTTTGTAGAACTTTGGAGCTCAGCTACATTATTGCCACACTCCGCATTTTTGGCCCCTTACCGTGGGAATTACCCCACAACACCCAAAACATCACCCATTTTGGAAATCTCCACAATATCAATTATTCCCACAGCCTCCCCACCTCACTGTAGCTTCATTACTACACCACAATAGGCCCCCTCTTGTATCTAAGTAGTAGTTTGGTATATATATACACAATATAATATAATAGACCACTTTTTTTGCTCATTTGTGTGCCTGCTCCTCCTCCAGGGACCATTCAACATAGGGTGGAATACAGAACACTTTCGCATTTTTGTCCCTTTGATAGGGAAGTGTTCTAGGGAATTCAGAACATGTTTAGGAGTATATATGAAGAGATTTCCATCTTTATTTCACCCCCTAGAGCACCCTACATAAATAGATACAGCATATATACATGAAAGTACAAAATATATTCTCATTTGATTATTTCTAGATAGATGGACTTGTAAAAATGATCCACATCATGTATTAAACAGTAGGAACAATGTATTAGGAGCTCAGGACCTTAGGAAAAGATCTTGTTGTGTAGTGTATCCTCCCTCTCCTGGTGGTTTACCCCCTGTAAAAAAATTTCCTGTAGGACTGGTCCTTAATTGAGGTGAGGGGTCTATTTCTATGTATATTTGGAGTATATATATCACATAGCTAGCCCAGGACACATAGGATTCTTCTACAGGAACACAAACATAGAAAATCATATTTTTGACATTTTTGATGTTTTTAAATATCTTACCCTTGCATAAATGGCCAGCCCTGCTCATATATCATCAGTAGTACATTTTCACATGTGGTTTACATCAAGGATCAGCTTTATATAGGGCGCAAATTTGACATCTGATGTACAGGGGGTATTTCTACTGATAAGGACCCCATACTTTCAAAACATCGAAATTTAATAATCAGACACCTGGAGTAGATTTCGAATACATTCAGTATCATGTGTATAAATTCCCGAAATAATCTAACAAGAATTGAGTGCTGAGGAAGTGAAATAGATAAGGAATGGAGTGTGGGAAAGTTTCAAAGACCCAAAACATCAAAATGGCAGTGGTAGGACTTTAATGCTAGGTTAACTCAGATATACACTACATCCCTTCCACCACCCTCCAACCTCAGGGCAGTATGTAGTATAGGTTTCTTTAGTAGTCTAACATGTATTCTATATATTTTCAATGAAATATTGGACCTGTACCATATATAAATGTGACTTTATGTAAAAAGATGTCAATTGTCACTTTTCACACATATGTTATTTTACTTTTCATTCAGTCAGTCCTTCATGGATCTTTCTAAAACTTCAGATTCATTCATTAGGGGTATATATGAGAGATATTCCAGGTCTCTGATCACTTATCATAGGCTCAATTACTATGTGGACTTCTTATCAGTAGAAATACCCCCTGTATATCAGATATCAAATTTGCACTCCATGTAGGGCTGATCCTTGGCATAGAACATATGTGTGAATGTACTACTGATTATATATGAGCAGGGCTGGTCATTTATGCAAGTATAAGATACTGAAAAATGTCAAAAATGTCAAAAGTGTGATTTTTTATGTTTTTGTTCTTGTAACAAGATTATATGTGTGTCCTGGGCCAGCTATATGATAGATCTACTACAAATATACATAAAAATAGACCCCCTACCTCAATTGAGGTCCGGTCCTACAGGAAAAAATTTCACAGGGGGTAAACCACCAGGAGAGGAGGGGCACACCATGCAACAGGGGATTATCCTATGGGCCTGGGCTCCTGATATATTGTTCCTATTGTTGAATAGATGCTGGGAATCAATTTTCCAAGTCTGTTCACCTAGAAATAATTAAATGAGAACATATTCTGTGTTTTCTTGCATATGTACTATATCTATTGATGTAGGACGCTTCAGGGGGTCAAATAAAGATGGGAATCTACTCATATATGCTCATAGAACACTTCCCCACCAAAGGGACAAAAATGCGAAAGTGTTTTGTACCCTACCCTATGTTGAATTGCCCCTGGAGGAGGAGCAGTCACACAAACAAACAAACAAAAGCAGTCTATTATATTATTATACATATATATACTAAACTACTACTTATATAAAGGGGGAGCTATTGTGGTGTGGTGGTGAAGCTGCAATGATGTGGGGAGGGTGTGGGAATAATTGATATTGTGGAGATTCCCAAATGGGTAATGTTTTGGGTGTAGTGGCTAAAAATGCCAAAAATGCAGAGTGTGGGAATAATTTGGGAAGGCCCTGATATGAGGAGAAACCTATTTTTAAGTGTTGTGGGGAAATTCCCACAGTAGGTGGCCAAAAATGCGAAAATTAGGGGGTGTAATATTATTATGGGAGTGTCCTGACAGGATCCTCCACTGATATATCAGCCCTATGATGATAGGTATCTATGGACTATAGGAATTATTGTATCTGGCTTGCCTTGCTATAGCAGACATTTAATGTATCATTCTTACAGTATGGCCTGTCTTACCAGCCATGATTATGCATCACTCTAGGCAATGACACGGATATACCCGTGGGTGTCGCAAGCATCACCCGCACCCGCAGGTACACCCATGAGGGGTATACCCGCGGGTATACACTAGCATAGATCAAAAACAAAACAAAAATGTAAACTAAGTACTAGGTTAATTCAACACGATCCTGTCCCACCCATCCTCGAGCTCCTCCTCAACATCACCCTCAATGTCAGGCAAGGCAGAGACGTGCAGTACATCCTCTGTCTTGACAAGGTTCAGACGGCTCCAAGCATTGAGGCATAACAATGCCTGTGTTGACTGTGCGGACAAACGTGAACGAACATGCGAGAGAAGGAGCCTACCATGGCTAAAGAGACGTTCGATGTCTACGGATGTAGCTACAAATCATTAGAACAATCCACAATTGAGTAATGAGTCAAACATACTGGGAATTGTAAGGTAATCGAGTGCCATGCGTGATAGGTGGGGATAAGAAGTGCGTTGCTCATGCCACCATGCAATAGCATTAGTAGAAACATTCTCGACATCAGTGCTCAGGTAGCTGGTCCAGTTCAGTTTCCCAAGTCAGTCGACTTAGGTGGCGTGAGTGCTTGCATCTTGTCAAAAATATTCTAAGTAGAATAAAATGGTCAGTCATGGTAATAGGAATGACAAGGATCAAGAAACACACTGAGCAAGAGGTATCTGCTGCTGGTGTAGCTGGAATGCTGGCCTCGACCTCACCATCGGTGTCATCTCGAATCTCCATATTCAGGTAGGCATGCTCAAACTCATCGTGGACAAGATCTTCCGCGGTCTTGATCCATTCATCCTCCCAGCCTGCAGACTTGAAATAGGAGAGTTTATGGCGTGGGTGTAAGACTATAATCAAAAAACCATCAGTGTTAATAAGTCAATAGACAGGAGACTTACCCATGGCTATCCTATACACCTCTGACCTATCCGTCAACTGATAGTATCTGTCAAGTGTCTTCTTGGCGAGTCCAATGGCAGAGCGAATTGACGGCAAAATTTTCGTATCACGAGAATACATCATCATCTGCTGGTCAATTAAGTCCATTGCAGGTATAACGGTCACAAGATTGGGGGTGGAGTGAGAGAAGAAGAGGGTAGCGTCCTTGAGAACCTTAGCCGCCAGTAAGTCACAATGTTTGCTTATGAAACAAACTCACACACCTTCAATATGTCACAAAGTTGTCATGTGATTTCCCACTCATTGTCAGCCAGCTCGAATTTTCGCAGACCCAGCTCTCGTCGCTGGGTCACAATATTGATCGCATCCTGATGTACGAGGGCATACTGCAACATATCGTAGGTCGAGTTCCAACGAGTGGAGACATCGCGCGGCATATTCATTACCGACATGTGCTGATCCCGAAGGATGTCATGCCAGACAGGGAGGAGGAGTGTCAGTTGAGTGGATGATCTTATAGGCGAGTTTGTGCAGCTGTACAAAGACATTGTCAATATACAGGTGAGCTTGTATGTATCCTAACACACCTTGACGAGAACTAACTTAACGGGTCTTATGTTTTTTCGCAGCTCTGTGGATTGGTCCTTCGGCAACAGATCCACCTCATTCACCCACCTGTCATTGTTATCTTGCGGGTCATCCTCACTATACTGGGTGTCCGTCTCTCGATCTTCCCTCTCGATGTCATTACTCAGCTCGATGAGCTTATCTTCGCCATCTTCGGTGTCAGCCCACTCGTCCAATGCATGCTCAGTGTCTTTCTTCGACACATCGAATTCCCGTATCAACGACTTTGTGACGAGATTAACGGTGTGCAAAAAAGCACCGGGTGTGACTTGCCTCCCCTGCAAACTCGGGAACCAATATTTCAAGCTTGTCAACCATCACATTATTGTTCGATGCGTTGTCGCAAGTCACGCTCAACATCTGTTTGTCAGGTCAGTGTGTAAGTTTTGTTTTACTGTTTCATACCCTACCTTCTCTAATATCCCAAACTCCTTTAGCATATCTGCGAATACAATCGCGAGTTGCTCCCCAGTGTGGGACTAGTACCAACAAGTCATTTTTTGCACCGTCGTCAATGTAAGTAAATTCATACCGAGGTGACCTCAATGATATCTAATGGAAAGCTCAGCGGGACACCTTCATGCTCTAGATGCACCGAAAACGCGACGAATGGACGGTGGTTCTCAGATGTCCATGCATCTGTGGTAAAATTCATTTTGCCTTCGTATTCCTGGTACATTTAATTCTTTTAACCTTTGAACAAATGAAAATTGACTCACTCCCAACATCTTAGCAATTCGCTTGCGCGTTCGTGCGAACACAAGTTTCACATCACGTGATATCATTTGTGGGGAAGGTATGTAGTATTCCGGTCTTCCAGTCTTCATTAAACACTGAAATCCTCTATCTTTGACTATGTCAAATGGCCTCAGGCTCTCCGCAACCCAATGAACTAACTTAGCCCTGCAAGATGGCATGTTAACTACTGTCCACATGAAGCTCAAGGACCTACTTCGTTTCGGTACGAGTATGCTGGCTATGCGAGTAGGTCACCTTTCCTTTTCTTTTATGCTCAAATGACGCTGTAATTGACCTGCTTTGCAGGATACTCGTGATGATCTTGGTTTGCACTTCCTCCGCGTTATTTGCATCATCACAAGCCTGCAAAACCTCATCCCCCCAGCAAGACTTGACATGCTTTTGCATGTTACTTGTCGAGCGAGCATCTTTCTTATCGAGGAACTGATGAATTTGGACCTTGCATCCTCTTTGCCATGCACTTGAATGCATGTGCAACGATGTCCATGGATGATCTCGATAGCGGGTGTGGGATCGAAAAAAGCATAGATCGGTGAGTTCCACTCCTTCATTAATCGTTCTGTAGTGACTAATGTTAGTTTATACATAGAACTTGAACTTGGCCCCTCACCAAGCTCCTCCTTGGCAGTCTCTTCTTCATCACTGATCACAATTGCCTCGTCATTCAACACTTCATCTTCATCTTCAGAGTGGACCACTGCTTGTCGGCTCGGTGCTGGATGGGCTTTAGGTGGGGCTTGTTCAATGGTTCTGCCGTGAGGCTCAGTTGATGCTGGGACGTTATGAGGTGCTTCCTTGACACCATTAGTGCAATGTTCCCGGGTTGACTTGGCCTTCTTTGGCTGTGCGTGTATTGTTCCGTTGCTACCATCAGTATTCTTTCTTTTTTTGGATGTGATTTCGAGCCTCTCATCTACTGCTGCCTTTGCTTTATCTGTAAGTTTGGTGATACATTTAGTAGTGTTTTTGAGAATTGTTGAATGCATGATAGCTTGTTAGTGTTGTTGGCTATCCTTCTGTTAATTGGTATCATGCTTTAAGTTAAGCTTTTAAGGTTCACACTTGGTACAGTATCGGAGTTATATAACATTTTGCTTACATACCCACCATAGGGGTACAGGTATGGGTGTGGGTACCTGAAGTGCATACCCCCACCCACACCCACGACCCACGTGGGTCGCTGGTACCCATGACATTGCCTACATCACTCTGCCATGAACAGGTGTTCCGCCATTTCTCATTACGCCTTATATTGGAATAGCCCGGAGTCCATGAACCAACTAACACTGAGGCAAGCCTTGTGCTGGATCTTGCAAGAGCCAAGCGTGATGTCTTCCTTGCTCAGAAAGAGCTTGCAGACTGCGTGATACAGGAAAATGAGGTGTTTGCGAGCCTGCTCAGAGTTCGCGCAGCAGCAGCAGAGAAGAGGATAGATCAGCACCCTTGGCAGCACTTTCTAGTGCTTCCCACGGTCTGTCAGACCCAGTTTCCTTGTAGGACACAACATGTCTCTGAGACATCCCTCTCCCTGGAGGGTCTCCCTCAATTCCTTAAGAGTAACAAGTGTACCCTCATGGGCCTCGTTGGAGGGTTGGCTCTGATTATTGCAGATCACGGTGCTGAACCTCCAACACATCATTGAGGGTCTTGGCCACTTGTCAACATAATTTGGAGCCTCTTGTGCTCCTCCGACGATACATCATACCTTATGCTGTCCCCTCGCCTTTATGTTAAGTTATATTTCCTATGTTTGTCAGTCATACTTATGTGATGTTTTTATCACGTCATCGAGGGTCTTGCTGCTTATCAACATAATTTGGAGCCTCTTGTGCTCCTCTGGCGATACATCATACCTTATGCTGTCCCCTTGCTTTTATGTTATATTTCCTATGTTTGTCACTCATACTTATGTTATGTTTTCATCATGTCATCGAGAGTCTCGCCGCTTATCAACATAATTTGGAGCCTCTTGTGCTTCTCACACATACAACAATATGTTATGTTTTTCCCCGCCCTTTATTGTATGTTCTGTTTTTTTTCTTCCTTTTTTCATTGTATTTATGTTGTGAATGTCACATTTTATGTAATAAAACATATCACATTGCAGTGTCGTTATCTTTAAGTTTCATGGCGGTTTCGAACATGTTCTGAAGCAAACAAGGCAGACATTGGAGCTGCTATACTGACATTGTCGAAACAAGAGGAAATCGTAAAAACTAATGGATAGCTACATAAGTAGGGTACGAAAGGGACAGGACAAGTGTAGGATGAGAAAACCACCATAGTAAGTTATCACCGTAAAAAGACAAAGTAAGCATGAGAAGATGAACCAAAATAGCAACCCAACAAACGACAAAAGCACAGGCATATCAAAAGTCGATTAAGATGAAGGAGGATGCAGAGGGTTAGTGGGATCTCGATTAAATGCTCGCAGGACAGCGTCATGATGAACGTAGTCCAAAGATGAAGATGCAACATTACGGACATTGTCCATCCATCTGGAATCCTGGTTATGAGCTCTACCTTGAGGGTACCCTGTCACGGTATGCTCCTCCACCAAATGCCCGGCGCTTGTCAAGGCCATTGCGTCGAGCATATCGACTTTCATGAGCATAGTCAGGACTGAGCACTGGGCTGTATCGGCTTGGGCATGCACGTTCATGCTCACCGTGAATAAAATGGGACTCTAAGGCCGTGGAAGTATCCCGCATGGTGAACTCGCTGTCAGTGTGAGGCTCATTGGGTCCATAATAGTCGCGAGGTTGCAAACTGGCATAGCGTGATTGTGAGAGTTGCGGTGGTAGAAGACATCACGGGAGTGGAGAGTATCATGCTCAATCATAGGACTTCTTCATGCAGATGAACTTCACAATGGTGCATGGCATCATGCATGTACCATGGCTCACGAGAATGACCGCGAAGAGGTTGACAAGTGTCATGTAAGGCATCGCGAGGGTCATGACGAGGCTTGTGGGAGTTGCGAAGAGGGCCACCCTCATGAGGGTCGTTGCGAGGGTTAGGAGTGACCTCCCGATAAGGTTCCTGTGGGTGGCATGGAGGAGGGCCACCCTCACGAGGGTCGTCGCGAGGGTTAGGAGTGACCTCCCGATGAGGTTCCTGTGGTGGCATGGAGGGTTACCCTTGCAAAGGTCTTGCTGGACACCCTCACAAAATCATTGACATACGGGAGCTTGTGATGAA
>NW_024541651.1:0-17030 GCF_016758755.1 Suillus discolor
AGTGAGCACGTTTGTCTAAACGTATGATTTGTGGTTTTCTTACAAAGTCATTTACAGGAGTATGGTCTATAACGCGCTTATTCGCACTTCTTGCTGATAGTATTGGTTTCACGCATTCTTCAGATGCAAGTCCATTGACTTCGTATTCGAAATGGCCAGTATCTGACTTATACCCAAGGCTTTCGGCTTTTCCAAGTCCGAGCGTGGGGTACTCTTCTGTGTTCGTGGCTTACTCAGTGTAAATCATATTTGTGCATATAAAATTCGACATTAAAACACCTGCACAGGCATCATGCAACTCCGAATATATGCTATGTACCGGCGGACTAGGCGGATACTCGTGATATTGGTCTTTGCTTTCTTCAGCGAGGTCCTGGCTGTCGTTGTAATCATCTGGAGAACCATTGGTCCAGCAAGCCAATTAGTGGTACGTGCTGCAAAGAGACGTGGAGCCACACTTGTTCACTAAACATCACCCAGTCACCGACGAGTCTTCAAGCTTTCCTGGAAGCACCTGTGCACCTTCTTCCGGGATCAACACAGATTTCACCTATTTGTTCATACCCGTCTTTTGCTTCGAGCTATTGCTCTTCTTCTTGGCCATTAGAGTTTTCGCCTCAATAATATGAGAGAGAGGAAGGCCACCCCTTGGTACCTCCAGCTTGCGGGTAAATTCATCATGGGCATACTGGTGCGAGACAGCATTGTGTATTTCTTCATGTTAGCATCAGTCCTTTTTTCGTACGTTCCTAATCACCGGTTGATAACTGATTTATCTAGAAACACTGGCGATGTGGTTATCGTCATGAGCCTGTGGCGGAATGCCGCTGTGAGATTTTTTATTTGGGTCATTTTTGACGTATTGCTCCACTGTTACTCATTGATACCTGCACGCAATCAGGCCCTACAGCGCAAATATATCTATCCCCGTCTCATGCTTGTCGAGACCATAATTGGCACTCGCATGGTAATCAACTTCAAGGAACATTGTTCTCGCCGCGGTCGACCTTGGAAACCGATCATGATCACTGGGTCAATATACTTCGCGGGAGTCGGGTGAAGAGTCTGCGCGCCAGGGTTACGAATCATGACCAGTCGAACGAAGGTGACGAGAGATGCAGCCGGTCAAGAGTGATGAAGAAAGTACTGAGATCATCACTTACGAAGAATTATAACTTTTGATTACTGCGAATCCATATAACATGTACCAATTTCTACAATGTTGGTCATACCAGCACATGTACAAATCATCGAGTCCATACGACCGGTTGTAAATGCAATATAAGGTACTGGATATTACGATGCGAACTATTGCTGTCCTGCGCTCGACACTGACGCTCAATCAGTATCTGAGCCTGAGTCTGAATTAGGCAAAGGGAGGTGCAATAGCGGGAGTCATCGCTGCGATTCTCTCAGCCTGGGCACTGTATCAGCCAAAAACATTATCCCAGAACCTTCTTCGTGGGCCTTTGTGGTTCTTGTACTTGCATCAGAGCACATTAGCGACAGAATCTCGTTTGATCGAGATGCCACTGCACCCACTTCGTCACGGTTTATATGAAATATCAGGGTTAGCCTAGAAGCATATCGATATCATGATAGACGGGAATACAAATAGAAAGTCAAAAAAAGACTAATACAAAATTTGTACAAAGGCCATTGCACTACAGTCTAGTTACCCTAGTGTCACCGTCAACTAAAAAAAAAAACTGAGTGCTATTGTAGGATGAAACTTTGAAATGAATCCAACTTCCGGACGAGGAAATGGGGAGACGGTCTTCTCGTATGAGAGCAGGTCATCTAAATATAAGATTGAACGGGGAATAGTTGTGACCATCGCAAAACACCAATATGTCAAGTGCAATGGGTTCAGTAGATGCCAGGTATCAGTCGATACCCAGTCGCCTTCGCCCATCTCGCCCCACTCGTCTCTGAAAGCAGATGTTCAGTGCTTCATCTTCTTCGTTGACCCTAAATACGATGTTGATCATAAGAAGTGTAATCAGCGCCAGCCATGCCACCACAGCTAATTTGAGTCCGAAAAAAATCTAAAACTCCGGATCTTCTAAGCCATGAAGTGGGCGATCCGTGCAGTATCATCATGCAGTGATCTGTATAATACCTGATGTGTATGATGGATGGCGTACGACAGCGTATGGTCCGGTCGTGACAAGATGGTGTCCTTTGCGGACACTAAGTTGGAATGTAAAAAAGCGACCGAGGGTGCGAAAACACCACCAGCGTATGAGACCCCCTACGACAGCAAGTGTGGTGCCCAGGATGAAAGGGGAAGTAATGGGTGTGTCACGAATCCCGTGACCGACCGTGTATTGTGCAATGGCTTGTATGAAGGACAGAGAGTCCGTCGTGTGAGACACAATGGTAACGATCTCTGCGAAAGAAACAGCCCAGTAAATTGCCTGGCGCATCGTTCTGTAAAAATGATTGTGGATAGGCAAACAAAACACCCACCTTCACAACTGGAAACCCGTATATAATAAGCCCAGTGAAGACCCACTCATTAAATGTTTGGGGAATAATCTCTTTACTCAAGGGGACGTTTGGGGGCGTGAACGTTACTTGCTGCGTGATAGCAGACGAGAGAATGAGTGGAACTTTGATAAGTGACGCCATATTCATAAGAGCAACTGACCTTTCAATGGTTGCGTTTTATTCATAAATGTCTCGCCGAGGCTATACTCGATGGTTGAAGTACCTGCATGGTCTAGAAGTGGCCATAAGCTATACAAGTCAGCTCGTATTCTTGCATCTCAGCGTTGACATGCTCTAGCCGTCCATAATGTGGCGAAGGTCGGCATTTATATTTATACAAACAGTCATCACTTGCCTGTCATATAATGTCAGTCCATTTCAACCCTTCAACATTCAAACTTAACTTGCCATGTCGGAGAAGACAAACGGACTAAAACAGTTGTGAATAAGTATCATTAAACTGCTTGCCGACGACTGTCAGAAATAAACATCACCTTGCATCTAACGAGTAAGGGAGAAGGTAGTGGACAGTGTCGTGCCGCGTATCGCTTAGGGGTTGACTTATGCTCCATAATATGCGTTCTGGGCCTGATTATTGAATGAGGTCGCATATAGGAATGACTAGCATCACGTACTGTAAGAGTTGGACCATAGACATAGTCCACGAAACACCCGCATTGCAATCCAAAAAAGTGCAACTTCGTAAGCTACTTGCCTGATGTACACCCCTGAGAATGGTGGAGGTGAAGAACGAAGAGTTTAAACTAGTTTTCCGTAAAACAAACCGCCATCATTCCCTACTAGTACGGTCACTTCGTGAGTGCCCGCTACTTCGCACAGAAATTGATGAATCCAGCCAGGGGGTCGGCAGTCCATCACGTTTCATCGTCTGACAAACTCACTATACATCAAAAATAACTCACGAAGTCATGGTCACTCACAAAGCGATAGCACGGCATGGACAATTGAAGGTCGTCATTTCCTCTTAGTCGTCTTCGTAAGCTACAGAACCCTATATCCTGCAGTGCAGCATTCCAGGTCGGATCATGTTCATGACAAGCAAACATCTCGTCTGCTTCTTCAACCTACCTAACTTGAGGTCCTTGTTGCAAAGGTACGTCCATCTCAGAGCTGCGCTAGAAGGTTCAGACATGACGCTTGCTAGAAATTTCCATGACGAGAGTTTCATTTTGGTATCGAAAAAGCATAGTTACAGTGACGTGCATGATGTCCGGCCCCATCGAAGTCGATAGCAATTCTGCAAGAAAAGAATATATATGAACTCCGTATCAACATAAAACTGGAGGAAAGACATGGACCTATATTTGAGCAGTTGGGATCCTCAGGCCTCAGGCCTCAGCGGTCACAGGTATACACGTAGTTATTTCCCATGCTGGAATCGCCTCGGTGGTGTCAAGCCTGGGAGCGGTATACTCCATGAATATGGCCCGGCCACTGGGCTAAACTACCACCCGAATTTCCATTCGTATGCTAGAAGTAACCATAACTGCCGCACCTACAGCCTCTCGTGAACAGCACAGAATGTCGAATCCTCCATATTGTTATCCTTGGATGCGACTCGGGATACCATTGAAGCAGTTAGTTCGGTCCAGTGAATTCACGTGACATCGTAGTCGTGAGAACTATAGAAGCATGTGATTCTGCTGAGCCCTGCTGTGACCTGTCTAGACTCTACACCGCGAAAAAATCGAATCGTCGGTATATGGCCATGGATGTATGCAAGTCTAGATCACAGCGAGGAGGTCCTGCGGTATTCGGACAGCTTTTTGGAGTCAGTCATAATACTAGCGCAAGTACTAATATTATATTGCTTTCAGCTATCTCATATTGAGCGTCATGCAGGTTGCTACTATATCTAAGCATTTTCCTGCCGATACTCTCACCAATGACTACAGCATGATGAACCACAGGGTGATGTAGATGGAAGCCGGTGGCATAGAAGCACTGCGATATTCTTCGTCGCCATCCAGCAATGTGTCCTGGTTCCCCGACTGGTCATCAGCACTCGAGAATATTTCTCTCAGCTCGATTATGTATCGAACTCTAGAGTGACAGACCTGAGACCTCCGAGTCAACGCCGTGGCAGTCGCATATAACCCCGATGCAAATACTCATACTCCGCCTGTTTTGGACGAACTGCGAAAACAAATTACTATTTTGCTTGCCAACACAACGCATATTGCTCATAAAACTACATCTGCGTCGCTGAGTCCCACCTGTTTTACTCCAAATTGTTTATTCTGTAAGGTCCGAGCCAACCTCTACCTGGATGGGGGAAATAACCTGGATACTAATATCATGATGCAGAGCCTACAATGCGGTCACATCAGACCATTGCTGTATTCAAACAAAGAATGCATACCCGTGTCACAGTAAGCCGATCCAGTTCCAAGAATATACGGGAGCCAGCTGCCGGAAATGGCGTACGACAGACCGTTGCTATGTATGCACGATCCGATAAGATGTCTTCACCAAAGGAGTCAATCATCCGACCCGGCTTGCAAATGCGAAGATCTGGTGAGTCAGGATCGCTGACACTTTCCGAACGAGCAATGACTCGCTTATTGAAGTCCCAGATATGCACATAGAAGTAACCCTCGCTGGAGAGCCCTTCCAGTCTTTGACCAGGGTTCGGGATATGATCCTGGGGAAGAGCATAGGCCATTTTGCTGCCAAACACGCTGATATGGTAGCTTTCGTGGTGCGGAAAGTAGTACGCATACTGAGGTCCCCAATCTGACCAGGGAATCTCGACGAGCATATCTGAGCGCAGGGCCATGTCAGAGAAGATGGCCATATCGATGACTAGGATAGCTTTCCCCGCATTGGGAAGAAACTCTAAAACCATAATCTGTGACTCCAGGGAGGGCACATAACTCGGCATGAGTCCTGAGCGTGCTGCTTTGCCATGCAGTGATGGGTGGCCATGAACCCTGACCTGCCAGTTGTACAATGATAGATGGAAGATCTTGGGAAGGTGATATATGATTCGGCACTGAGGCGACCCATTGAGACCTTGTAACGTGTACAAGTATATCGAGCCTTGTGGGCCAATGATGACAAGCTTCTGTTCATCAACTAGATAGAAAAGATCTAACTCGCAGATATCCAGTTGACATAAAAAATGCTGCTTATGCTGAGTAGAAGAATTTTCACAAACAGAGGGAACTTACCTTATTCATGTATCCCTTCCTCCAATTGATCACTTGTATGAACATGCCGGACACAGGCTTAGGATCGCAGCAATCCGCGTCCTCTATGTAATAGAGGATAAGTACGCGATCACCACAGATTACAGGTGGTGACAAAGCAGCACGATAATCGCCAGGTGCATCAAAGGTATGCTTGCACTCCAAGGAACTGCACTCGGCACTCGGATGTGGACGCTGGGATGAAGCCAGTCGGAACTCCACCCAACAGACATGGTAATCTTGTTTTGCATCGGTCACAGCGACATAATAATCATGCTCAGAACACACAACCATAAGATCCTGCAGAGGGTCGAAGGTAGTAAGAAAGCCCTCGACATCACCGATAGACCATGTCCGGGAGAGTGTAGGATTCGGGTCGCAACCCTGAATGTAGAATCTATTTTCGCCCAGCGAGTGTGACCACCAAAGCCCACATTTCACATCTTGGATCGGTAACATGCGTCCCCATGTGGCAGTAGTAGTGACCACTGTTTCAAAGGTAGTAGTCGCATGGAAGTCAGATCGCCACAAAGTTGCCAATTTCTTGAGAGTCCTTTCTGGAAATACCGGTCGAATTCGTGGTAGCGGTCTCAGTACTAATCAAGCCTTGAGCATAAATTTCAAGCTTGTATTGAATGTAGACAGAAGTCCGGACTGCAAGCCAAAAGATATTGCACGTCTAGTATGATCACACGTTAGCCTTGGAAGAAATTGTGAAACTACGGGGAATAGCGAACCATTGCACAGTGAATAATATCCCTGGGGTTAGGAAGGATTAGAATGTGACATATGAGCTCTGTAGGAAGTGACAAGAATCCGACCGCCATAGTCATGGTTGTAGGATTAAAGAGAGGACTGAGTCGAATCTGAAATTTTTAGGAGGCCTCTCCTCTCAGAATCTATCGATGACGCCACTGGAACCTTGAGGGGAAAATCGCATCGAAGGCAACAGGAGCAACAAAACAAAAATCTAAAAACAAGCGAGCTCGTCATCAGCTACTAAGCACCTACAAGTTGGCCTGAGTATAAGTTAGTACAGGCCCGATATATGCCTCCTGTGGCAAGGCACAGAATTCCATCAAGCACGTCCATTACCCCCGCGCAATTGAGTAAGCAGCCCTGAAATTTGAAAGCTTATTGGGTCAGACTGTGTTCACTCCCAGGATGGGAGACACCTTGCATATGGCGGATACGACGCTTCGTAGATGGTCTCATACATAGCTCGGACCTGATCCTCCAGTACGTGCTAGCCATATTTCAAGTTGACTACTTAGCATGTCACGACTAGGTTTTCCTCCAATATCGCCAACACAACCATCACATGTCGAAGCTATGTCAAAGCCTCGTGGGGAGTGGTGATCGATTGGTCGAGGAGATCCATGCAGTGGCGATTTTTTCAGGTAAACTTTGCACTTTATCCTGCAAAGGGCACAAATGTTAACTATAAGTAGTCTTCCAAGTCTTATCACACTTCCGCGCTGTCTGTACTTTCTTATCTTTTTAGGCGCCCGTCCTCAGCTAATTTCTTTTAAAACTTCCACCTCTAGGCATAGCCCTGCAGCAATTGGGACCATTTCGCTGCAACAACACCCCAGGCTCAGTTTCTTCGCATGGCACACAGGCCCGCACCAGTCTCTGCCTGAAAACAACAACAGGTAAGTGGTATATTAGGTGCTCCTCGTTCTGCCATATGCATAACCGAATCTCCAGAAGGTGTCTATATAGCGTGTGTCCCTTGTGAAAGCTAACGCTCAGACCAGTCAGTCGTCCTCAGGCCTCAGGAACAACTCCACCTGCGACGCAACCACACTCGACGCCACAGCCTCCGCTTCAGGCATAGACGACGACCCAATAACCTGCTCAACAAGAAAAACATGGTTCTTTTGCATCCCACGCCACTATCCTCTCTCTGCCTCTGCTACTCAGCCTGCTCCCTCGTTATTCTAGCGTGCGTTTATTCACCAACACGTTTATGTTGATCGAGGACATATGCCTTCGCGACCGATCGCACATAGTCGTCATTCGACATTGTCATGACTTATACATTCTATATAATGTTGAATTTCAGTCTCAAATCTGTCGTCCATCTCTTCTCGATTCGGTTCCCGTCGTTTCCTACGGAGCTCATCTGCTACATCTTACCCTCAGGAACGATTGTCGTTGTGCAATGGTTCTCCATTTTCTGCAGGGACACGTTGCTGATATTTCTTCTGACAGCGTTGACACTCCCGTCAGAAATGTCATAATGAAGGTACGTACACTTCGAGTGTACAAGTCTATTCGGAGTCTCCCTCAAACGAATGGCCTACAGAGTTTTTCCTAATTGACCCACTGGCAGCTAAGAACCAACGACCCAGATGAATTTCCGAACGCAGTTTGTCATCGTCACATTCTGTCCAGAGTATCAGCCTTTCTTCATTCTTATTGGAGACTCAGGTCGGCGGTGGTCCATGTCTCGAGAGCATTATCATTAAATTTTGGCGTATTCACAGTGAAGCTTTGCACTGGGCCAAGGCCATGACGCGTTAAATATGAGATTCGAATTGATCCTCAAATGTCAAATGATGACAGTGCAAGCAGATTGATCATGCGTAAGATTGTCCCAACAGGAGTGGTATATGCTAGTTCAATGTCAATGCAAATGATGATGATAAGAAAGTCGAAATTGAATCGAAGAAATGCAAAATCCAACATTTCTACTGTATGCAAGCATATCCGTTAGCGTCTTCGACCAACACGGAAAAAAACTTCGAGCGCTATCGTGGAATTTAAAAAAAAGTCAGAGAACCAAAGAGCGACTAAGTGGAACGTCTCAATATATATGCAAGTGAAAATCAAAAAAAAAGGATGGACGTCATAAAAATCATCATACGACATGTTATCGGGCGTTCTTCCAGCTCGATGGGGGAGCGGCTTTTCGTCCGGGATTCTTACCAGGCGTCTGTAGTTGCAAATTCGAAGGTTGAGAAGCTCCAGTCTTGGCACGTTGTCTGGGACCTCCTCCATAGGCACTCGCAGCACTGTTTGGGACGCCTTGCCCAGCCGACATGTAGCTCGAACGGGAGGACATTGATGGGCCAAACGACTCCCCATACACACTCCTCGACCCTCCTCCGAACTCACTCTGCGTACCGCTGATCCGACCAGGGAACATGACGGAGCCTGTGGACCACTGATTCGGCATCATACCAGGCATGCTCATCCCAGGGACGCCCAGCATGCTCATCCCACTCCCGCCTCCTCCCATCCCACTGTACACGCTACCTCCACCGCCTCCATACACAGACCCGCCGCCGATATTGGACCCTCGTTCCCACTCCTCTCCAGCTAATGTCATCGCATGTTGAGCCACTGCCATTTGGTACGCTTGCTTCGCGATCATCATCGCACGCTGGTGAGCAACGAAGAAGCTCTGGTCGGGGCTGAGCTGAGGAGCAATCATAGGTCCCATACCTGTCGGCATGGGCTGCTGCCACGCCCCCCACGCAGGAGCGTTCATCCCAGGCATCGTGCCATCCATGCCCATCGTAGGATTAATGCTCATCCGCTGGCCATGCTGAGGTACAAGATCATCGTCAGAACCATTATGCACAATGGGTCCACGACCATTAACAATTTTCCCGAACTACGACCAAAAGTCAGAACGACGATCAACAATCATAAAAGAGAACACAAACCTCAATAGCAGACCTCGCTTCACTCCGTCTCCTCTCATTCCGTTTCTCCTCATCAGCAGCATCATTCTTCACCCTCTCACGACCACGCGGCGGATCATCCTTAAAGCTCACAGTCGACTGCTTTGCATTCGGCCCGCGCGCCTTGAGCGTCAAGTCCACATCGCTTTCATCCCTCCGCCCAGCGTTCATCCCAATATCACTACCATCACGAGGAGTGAACGGCGCACCAAGACCACTGCTAGAGTCACCTGTTGAGCTGCCGGCGGGGCTATCGCCTCGTAAAGAACTATTACTGGCGAAGGGGCGGGAGGGCATGAGTGACTGCGATTGCAACCTGGATGGCTGTGGTACTGCGGGCATGCTAGGTCTTGAGGAAGGGGAGACAAGCGTGCCTGACGGCGGTTGAGACATTCTGCTATCCATCACACTTGCCGGGCGTGTCTTGTATAAATCCTTCGAAGACTCCCAACTAGCTTTCACAGACGGTGAATCGGGCACAGCGGTGATGAGAGGGACAGGTGGGACACGAGAAGAGCGTGAGGACCGAGAAGTTGAGACGATGGATGAAGCATCTGACTTGTCAGTTGATGGTACATTGTGCTGCTGAGCTAGGATACCTGCACGAGAACGAGGAGCGAATGAAGACTTGATAGGAGAAGGAGATCGTTGTGGGGAAGAAGACCTTTTGGAGACAGCGGAGAACGTTGTTGTCGGCGAAACTGGTGATACTGCCTGAGAGAGATCAGTGGTATATCGACGCGGAGGGCGTGAGGTGACGCTGAAAGAAGCTGGTGGTTTATACTCTCTGACAGGCGTTGGCACGATGCGGTCGTCACGAGGGGATTCTGATTTATCATCAGTACCTGGCAAACGTTCGACATGTGGTGAAGTGGTGTTCAGGGGCGGCACTTGTTGGGATGGTTGTGTAGGCGACTGTGAGGAATCTCGTGATTGATCAAAGGAAGTAACGAGTCTGATGGCGTCTATCAAATCATCATCAACCTCGGTTGGTGAAGAGGATGCCCGAGGGATAGACCCAACATCACTGCTTGACTTCTTATGGCGAGTAGGGGAAGAAATCTTAGGAGCTGGGCCCGAAGGCGAACGGGGAGTAATTACCGGAGCAGGACTCTCAGCCAAGCGACTCGGCATTAAGCTGATGACAGGGGGAGGAGCAAAGGGCTCGTCCCTGTCCACTTCACGTTCCTTACCCTTTGTAGACACTTTTTTCACTGAATGCTCGTGCCTCAGTACAGGCGTGAGCATCGGAGGACTTCCTACGAGTGATTTGATATCAATCAGGGGCTTCGCGGGCATCCGAGGCCGCGAGCCAACGGATCTGTTGGTGGATATGGATGCAGAACTTCCCGGTCTGCGTGGTGCAACGAGCGCGGACAGAGGCATGTCTTCAGAATCATTATCCGAATCTGACGAAGTATCCGAGTCATCATCCTTCGCTACCCTTGGTGACAAAGGCAATGGCAAAGATTTCTCTAAGGCCGAAAGGCATGTTAGAAACAAGAACAAACTTTAATAACTTGTGTGCTTGCCTGATGATGCAGCAGAAGCGTTTGCAGCAGCTAAAGTCGACGCACGACGGGCAGCAGCGTTGGGTGTGAGAGCGCTAGTGGAGGCAGATGCTCTCGCTCGCACGGCAGCCATATTGTCAGGCTGCCGTAACTGCACATTGTCCGATTTTGACCATTTCGGAGGATCTGGCCGTTGAGTCTGAGCGTCTGATGCATGCCCCGCATCGGACCGCGAGCGCGGACCAGGGCGAGGAGTCACAGTACGCTTGCGACTAGGCTTGACAGGCACACCATCACTATCCACTTCTTCATCATAATCATCCGACTCTGAAGTACTAGTGTCCAAAACGGACGAAGTCCGGTTAGCGGAGATGGGTAGCGGGGGCGCACTCGAATTACGATTAAATGGTAGGTGATGTTCACTTCCAGTAGGCGTTGAAACCGTAGAGGCCCGCTGTCTCGATATATTTTCAACACGAAGGGTATCGAGGGAAGAAGGCAGTCGGAATGAAGGTACAGGGGAATTTGCACGGCTACGGCGTTGTGCTTCACGAAATGCTGCAACAGATATCTTTTGAGAGGATTCTGAAGCAACACTGTCCCCGCGCGGCCGTGGCCTGGCCGGAGGAAGCGGAAGTTCGGTATCTGAAACATCAGCTAGAGAAGGAGGGGACTCGGAACGAATGTGGCGGAAAGCTTTCAAACTAAAGTTATCCTTCGGCGAGGGACTTGGAGTGGGAGGAGCTGCAATAGTTGCTGGTGGCAGGGCAGGTCTCGATTTAGTACGCTCTCTAGCCCACGAGAACAACCCGCCAGATTTTTTTACATTAGGTGGCGTCGTCGAAGAAGACGGAGGTGCACTGTGTATCTCATTCCGTGCGACGGAAGGGGTATCAAGGGGAGATTGACGGCGCGTGTTTTCATGAGGAAGCGAATGTGTGGAATTAATGCTGGGATCGTGATATATTCCAAAGGACAGTTTTGGTGGGGGAGGCGAGATGTCGTGACCTGATTCAGAGGCCACACCAGATATATGTGCGCGTGGCGGGCTATCGTTGAGAGAAAAGACGCTTGTGGAAGTGCCTGCGACATGTGGCTGATGTACATGTCTCCGACGGAATGGCAACTTTAGCTTGCTCGACGATGCTGCTGCTTGACCGGCATAAGCTGCGGCCGGAAGAAACTTTAGAGACTTGTCTGGAAAGACATAATCTGGTTCTGAAGTGGTTAGGGTGCCGCTAGAAATGGACACTCTGGAAGTCGGAGTCGTTGGGACGTTTAAATTGGATGATGCACTGCGAGGACCAGATTGTTTATCCCGTTTAGCAAATATTCCTGGAAGCAATGGCATGAAGAGGGTCAGCAGCAGAAAAGCAGTCCGGGTGATGAATGAAAGAGAGAACAAGAAATGATGTTCGTGATGCCGGGTATGACCAGTGAACAGGGATTGTTTGACTTTATTTGCTTATTCCCCCATTTAGAATGCAAAGTAAAATTGGAACCGACTTGCGACAGCCTGCGATGCGAACTCGGACGACGAGCTACAAGGCACAAGGGGCAACAGAACGGCAATAGGCTACCATACATTAACCGAAACCGCCTAGATTTATCGCCTTGCATACGCATTGATACAGGTTTGTTTCATCCAAGTACCGCGTACGAATCAAAAAATAGAATCAACTCGGTACTCTCACAGTCACAGTTCCCAACGAATTACAGCGGCAGATCCTCCCCGGCCACCCGTCCCCGCATTCATATACAATCATCCCAATAGCGCTCTTGATTCGCTTTGTATAAACTTACGAAGCTCGATGCGTAGCCGCGGCAGAAGAGAACACGCGAAGTAGTCGTTTTTTGATATGACGCAACTGTGCTAGGTAATTGCATCGACACACGTTCCTTCCCTGTGACGGCGAACTTCCTTTCGCACCAATGGGATTGCTCTTATCTTGGCGGCGCATCTGTTTCACGTTTGTGCGAGCTGATTTTCATAAGCGTGATGCGGCCTCGCTGAAAGTGTATGGTAAGCCAAGTCAAAGTTGGTTGTAATAATAATAATAATACATGATGTAAACTTATACGTTTGATTTCCCCATATCATAACCAGACGATCCCTTCCATATAATTACAACGCAAATGATTGTCTCTTGTCTAGTAAGTTGCCTTTAAGCAGCGGCTTCGCATCCCGTCATGTATGAACCCATTAATTTCTATCCGCAACAGACGGAACAATCAGTGATGTGCACGACATCAAACATGAGGTGCTCACGTGCAGACTCAGTCCATCCACACCCGTGGCGTGCCCAACCTTCTTTCCGTCCTTGAACACCATATAAGTAGGGACCTGTGATATTCCTCGGTTTCAATTGACTCCACAAAGGTGTCATGTTAAAAATACATACAACGCGTACATCAGCTTCCATCACCACATCTTCTAGTTCATCCACATTTACGCGATAGAAATCCACGCCGATGCGAACGAATGTGTCAGAGAGTTCAGAAAACTGCTGAGAGGTCGACCGGCACAATCCGCTCCAGTCTGCATGGAAATCTATCAGTACGGTTTTACCGCTGTTGATCTGGGAGCAGTGAGCAAGGGGTTGAGGAATCCATCGAATACTTAGGTACTCACAATTCTAGTGAAGTCTTGAGCATCGTCTATGGGGTTGAAAGGCATATTGTGACTTTGGTCCAAGTGTAATGAGAATGTATGTATTATTATATCACGGAGATGAGTGAGACAAGGGTCTGACAGAAATTGACGTGAAAACAAACAAAAGGGGGCTAATCAAAGTACAAAGAGGATTGTCGAAGAGGATATAGTATATATGTCAAGCGATGGGAATGTACACTGGAGAATCAGGTGAAGAACTTTATTTCAACGATGCATGACGCGCCGTGACGTCGACGCCCCTTTCGAGTTGTAGCTGGCGGTTTGCCTGCACGCCAGTAAATCAATTTGTGATAAGATAACGAATTGGGGTACTGAGTATTACTTTATCCGGAGGTCTGGACAAAACCTCTCAGTAATCACAAAGGTGGGTAATGAAACGCCACATCAAGATCAACTTGACACTCCGATTCTGAGACCCACCATCAAGGGATATCTGATAAGTACAAGGCGACAATGAGAGCCCATTGTCCATAGATTGTCAGCTGCTACTCGCGGATACAATTTCAGCTCGATCCAAGTACAATGATTCCGATCATCCACTCTGTCTTAAGTTCGACTTTTGCAGAGACGATTGTGTTGAGTTTTATGGAGTGGGGCGCCGGGATGGCAGTCTGCTTAGAAATCAGTGATGGTTTTTTTTTGAAATAAATGTCAACCCATATCAATGATGACAATGATAAGTGTGCCTACGAGTTCTTGCTACTGGTACTGCTCAGCAGGTTGATAACGGTGACCGAATCCTTTGCCATGCTCTTAAAATAAGGAGTCTAAGCAGGTTTTGTAGGATATTTTACACGACTCCTAATGGATCAATGAAGCTCCTGCCATATATCTCGTAGGCTCATTCAGCGAAATACTCGGTATGAGCTTTGATTGATCGCGCTGAGGAAACGGACTGGGTATGGTGAACCTGTTTTCAAGTATCGACAACCGGTGATGGATCGATCGATGTTTCATGTGCAGATCATCAGCTGAATTAACGAGTAAGTGGTGGAGGAAGTGTTTTCAGTCTGAAGAAGAATCATCGGAAAAGTTTGCTTGCTAATTGCCTTTTTAGGTTAAGTGGTGCTATGTCGAGGATGTGCTGTGTCATTGGACGTCGTTGTCATTGACAGCGTCAACGTCGGTAAGTAACTTAATATTCCGCAGTCGGGATCGCCTGCGTCGTTGGGCTCAACCATCAATTGCGCCGTGTTTTGACATCGCTAGCTCCTATTAGACTATGGCACCCAACTTTTTTGCAAAGCTTGTGAAGCCTAGTACGCAAAGTTCATCTCCGAGCGGAAGAGAGAGCACGACTGCTTCACCGCGTCAATCCAATATTCCAGCGCGCCCACATTCTCAGTTAATATCACACCCTCCTTCATCACTTCCCGACCCAGCCAATGACAATTCTAGTACAAAAGGGAGTGTCAAAATTGGTATAATTCCACCTTCCCCTCGTTCAGCCCTTCTTACTTTTCCTTATCTTCCTTCGCAAGACCACCATCCTGATACATCTCAACATCGACGTGCACGCTCGCAGGACAGGATGGTCCCAGACAGACATGCTGTCTCGTTCGCTGCTCGTCCCATGGCAAGCGACTCTTCTTTGTCTACGGATGACATGCTTCCAACTCCAACCCCCTCTCGTTCTCGTCCTGAAGAATGGAAGACCAGTGCTGACAGCTCACCCAAATCCTCTCGCCAGCTCACACCTGCGTCATCCACTGGGAACCTGAAAGCCTTTGTAGACAAGCGTAGCACTACTCACCCTTCAAACACTCACAAAGTGGTCGATAGAATCCCCTCAAAGAAGTCACTACGCAGTAGAACACAGCCCCCAGCTCCGCTCGATTTCGATCAGAGTAACACTCGTTCCGATACGCACCGCCGAACTAGTCGCCACGAACACAATGCCGTCATAATTGAAAATGGCCTCGTGGACTCACCCACCACAATAAGCAATGCCCCCAAAAACTCCCATCATCAACAGGAGCTTTTACCTATCCTCACCGACACAGACGCAAGATCCATCCGCTCCGTAAACAGCTCAACCTCGAAGACATCAGGTTGGCGTCGTCCTTCACTCACTACTCCCACTCGCGGACAATCTGGCGTTGCTTCTTCTATGGTCGCTTCCATGACCAATACTGGTTCCCAAATGTCCCCTGTTATTCCGGTTTCCAATTCGGCATCAAAAAAAGTTACCAATGGAACAGTCAGGTCAAATGCCACTGCTGCTCGTTCTCCAGTGAGGCACACTGCTTCCGCTTCCGTGACGTCTATGCCCAATTCTATCGATGCCAACGCTCGCACGAGGCGTGCCTTGTCTGGTCGAGATGACTTTTCAGACGGTCAGCCAGACTCGTTTACTTCTAGCGGAGAGAGCGAGGCGTCGGACGACGAACTTGATATTAATGAAGACATTCCCGTCACGGGTTTTGCCGTTGCCAGCAGCAAGCGTAATGCAGACTTCCACGAGTTGTTCCCTAGTATTCCCGAAGGCGATTATCTCATTGAAGGTTTGTCACATTTCGACAATGTCAAACATCTGTTTCATGTCTTGTAGATTACGGGTGCGCATTACAGCGTGAGATCCTAATCCAAGGCCGGATATACATCTCAGAGAACCACATATGTTTCCATGCGAACATTTTCGGGTGGATCACTGACGTACGTTGCACACGCTTATGCATACTGGCAAGCTAAATGATACTCCACAGCTGTCAATCCCAATATACGAAATAACCGCTCTTGAGAAGAAGATGACGGCATTCGTCATTCCCAACGCCATCCAAATAACTACCCGACAGGCAAAATACACCTTCGCCTCGTTCCTCTCCCGCGATACGACGTATGACGTCATTGCCAATATCTGGCGACTTGCCCGTCCTGATGAGACTCTAAGCCAAACCGGCTCGTCCGCCAACATCATCACGCCCGCGAGCACTTCTGATGTTTCAGGTCCCCTTGTCACTAGCGGAGGCAAAGAAACGGCTCCTGTGACTAGCATTAACAAAGTCACGCACTGCGCATGCTCGAAAAATGGACAGCATCTTAATGAGATTGCCCTCGAAACTGTGTTACCTGGAACACCGGACAAGATTTATAACCTCATGTTTGCGAGTGGGTTTATCAAGGATTTTATGCGGGTGGATCAGAAGCTCATGGGTGGGTGGCGTCTCGCTCGACTGAATCAGTACTGATGCTCCCCAATCAGATGTGCAGATATCAGATTGGTCTCCCATAGGCGACAACTCGAAGCTTTTGGCACGGAATATGTCGTATATCAAGCCCCTGAACAATAGCGTAGGCCCGAAGCAAACAAAGTGCGAGATCCACGATGAAACGTTGACCTACGACTTTGATGACCATGTCGTGATGCTGACGACGACGAAGACGCCTGATGTTCCTAGCGGAGGTGTGTTCTCCGTCAAGACGAAGACATGCTGATGTGGGCAAG
>NW_024541652.1:0-17010 GCF_016758755.1 Suillus discolor
CTTTCCTGATGCTCACTATTAGTTTTTGATACACCGAACCTGAACCCAAAAACCCAAAAACATCGGACCTGATGCTTTTGCATCAGACATCGTAATTATAGCTTCAGACATTGTTTCCCGCGCTCGGATTATTGACCTCACATCACTCACTGACCCCAAAAACTATTCCCAGACCGCAGACCTCTGGGTCGAATGTACTTGTCCCGCAAGCATAGCAGATAGGCAGTGTAAGACCACAACATAAAGATATCAGTTTGGAGCCATCTTTGTAGATGGTCTTTCTCTTTGCATGGCTCCTTGTGTTTCGAGTTGAGGAAGCATTGAGCCTGACATTTGAGACCATTGATGCTCTCCCTAATGAAAGTATGATTTTTTTTTCATAACATGAGTAAGGGACACTGACAACCTCCTTCAGGAGCATACTTTGATGTTGACCTTGGCATACATAAAAATGCACAGACTGGTGTCTCCCAGCGGATGCATCTCTGTGCAAATGACAAAGATTCAAAGATATGCCCCAAGCGGGCCTTGATCAGACTTGTAGCTCTGTATGGAGAAAACCATGACTGCACTGGACTCTTGTTCCTGGTGATTAACATGAATGGTGCAGTGACCACTCAACCACTGGTAAGCTCCTTCCACTTGCCAAATGATAGGTGGCTGAGGACTCCCTTACTAGTCTTCCACTACCATTAGCTGAGCACTTGCAAAAGACCTACAGGGCCTTAGATATAAGTCCTAGGCATTATATAGGACACACCCATTCCGCCAAGGGGGGTGTCAACACCACCTTTGAGATCAAGGCTGGTCCCCTGGTATGGTAGCTGCATGGGGTGGCTGATCACAGGTTGAAGCAGTCACCATGTTCAGATATTTCTCTACTTCCACAATGACAATCATGAACACATGATTGATTTTGACCGCAATGATGGAAAGCGGGTACACCAAGGATCAATGGGTCTGCTAGTGAAGTAGGCAACAAATGTGATTATAGTGTATGTGTAAATAATTCAATGTCCTCAGTATATCTCCTTTTCAATTGCCCTCCATATCTCCCACCAATTCATGCCCAACCACTTTGCTTCCCACTTTTGACTACAGAACCTACCCTCATCACTGTACTTATCACTTACCATGAGTTCAGTAAGGTTCTTATCCCTCCGACTGATGGCTTCATCAACTTTCTGCAAGGGCTGCAGGTGCTCGACAGGTGTATTGTGCTTAGCCTTCCATTTCAACAACTTGCCATTTACCTCTGATGTTATTTGGATTCTAAAAAACCCAAAAAAGCAATCCTTGTTACCACAGAACTCATCCTGAAGCTGCAAGTACAGCCGCTCTTGATGACAGACAGTACACTTGATGGACTGCCAAAGTGAGATGGCTGCATGTCCTGTGCATGGCCCATATAGCTGCTGAATGCGAGCAACATCTCCAGCTTCAACCTGTGCAATGACATCATGCAGTGAAGTTGCACAATTGAGCACTGCAATGTCAGCTTTGCAGGCTGCCAACAGCACTGCTTCATCAGACTGAGCAGGTGCAGCTACAGTTGGTGGAGTGCTGGTGGCGATGACTTGCACCAAACCAGTTTGGTGCATGGATGACTAATCCTCTCCCATGAGCCTGATGCCCTATAAATCATTATGAAACAATCTTCCTTTACTTTATGGTTCAGACTGCAGATAAGATTTTCATTTCATTTCTCAGATGGACTCGGATAGGCTAAATATTTTTTAATTTTGCGATAAATTCTGTTTAGTCAGCAACAATGATGACTCAGACTGAATCCCACACATGTCAGGTAACTGTGAAAAATAGTTCTTGCATGAGTTGCCTTGTGGGAACTTCCTTAAAAACCCTAAATACACAGCTCACGTCATTTCTACGGTCAATAAAGTAACATCATAACAAGACACCAACAAATCATGAATATTTCTCTTACATAACATAATCAGTTTGTTACTTAATATTAGTCACATGATACTAAGTCATATGACTCTAACAGTCAGGTGACCTATGACCCTAAACCAAATCGTGACAAAGCAACCTCTTGAGATGACTAAAGCCTGATGACATAAATTATAATGCACATGACCAACAGTAAATAGTTATTGGTACAATCTGACTAAGCCTATCTCCCTTAGAATGTGGGAAATAGTAGCACAGCCACCATAGTTTATCTATATAAGACCCCACTTTTTGCCAATAAAAATATGCAAAAAGGGAACATTTAAGCCCCACAAAATGAAATTGAGTGTGAAGTGTGATCAGTACCAACAACAGTGACAAGAGCTGTTAAGCAACTAACTGAGAGGTTATTGTGAGCAACATCCAGCATCGCCTTTAGCTCATCGTCAACAACTGTGAAATATCTTGAGCTCACTGTGCTCAACAGTGAGCAAACTTTTTCTTTGATTTTCTACTGGTGAACCTCTAGCTTCTTTCTTTTCTTTTCTTTCTTCTCTTCTCTTTCTTTTTCTTTTTCTGTTTCTTTTTGTCTTTTTTTTTTTTCATTTGTCTTTTTTTTTTCAGTTCATTCACGTCTTAGTGTCATTGTTCTGAATTTGTTCCAGGATCTTTGTGTTGTCTTTACGTCCATCTAAGCACAGGCTTAGTGGGAAGACTTCAGAAGTTGATAGTGACACTTGACCTCACTCATCTGAGTAGTGATACTGAGCCAGGGTTTTCTTTGTCTGCTAGACTTTAGTTGTTGAATAGGGGACTTGGTACTGAAATCCAAGGACATCTGTTCCTGATTCTGTTTAATACTCATCATGAGTTCCTTGGCAGCAGGTTCAATAGTGAACTAAGAGTTCTACTGAGCATTGATTAGTCTTGACCTTTGATTCTACCTGTTTGTGCTGAGGGGGTGATTGTTATAATTTCGCACAATTTTCTGTAGTAAATTTATTACGAGAAGCATTGTTACTGAAGGAAGGGTTTCTATTATCATTCTATTTTTTTTATCAGTACCATACTGTTGGGCTGACTTTTCTTTGTTCTCTAATCACTGCCATACCGTTGGAGTGATTCATTTTCTTTTGTCATCACCATACTGTTGGGCTGACTATATTCCATTTATTTTCTATTGCATCCATACTGTTGGATTGACTGGTATTTTTATTGACCTCACAAAAGTACTTTTGTCTGAACATAGCTTGGGGAAGTGTAAACAGCCACCCATGAACAACCACGTTATCAGTCATTGGTATTTGTCTGAATCGCTAATTGTAGAGGTATTTGATTTTGTAGGTGTTTATCTATAGATCATCTATCTAAGAAGACAGTGACAGGTGACATGGGCAATGGTGGCTGTGATGAGAGTGTCAATGTTAAGAATGTGCTCAAGGGTCGTATCTGAAGGGCTTGGCTTCAGCTCGTGTGCTGCACCCCTTACCTGAGTACGTGCCCCTAACTTCTGAGGGCTAACGGACGATGTCCGGAGTCTGGAGTCTAATGCGCGGGAATTCTGGCGGACATTCGGAAACAAGTGATGAGACTAATCCGGACGAAGTCCAAACTAGAAAGGAAACAGCGGAGGACTACCTAAGGTAGAGGCGGAGGTGGTAAGTCAATAGGAGTCAATCCTAAGACTGTCGGAGATGACGAGAAGAGACTCAAGTCGAACTGGAGGAGGGAATGAGCAGAGTCTAAGATAATATTCGAACTGAGGAAATACAGAGACTTTACAGGGTATATATACTATGAAGGACATAATGGAGAATCAGTCAGTGCAGTGCGAGGCTATGCGAGGCTATGGACTGGAGCATGTGAGAACACCTAACACTAGTCTATTGGAACTTAGTAAAATGAAGACGGAAATGAATAAGGGACGGAAAATAAAGCACACTAACTGATAAGGGAAATACTAAAGGGAAAAGGCACAGAGGATAGAAGCTAACCGGATCCGGAAGTCCAGAAGTCCAGAGATGATTGCAGTGATTGGTCCAGGTCCGGAACACAGGATATGACAGTCGATAGCAGTGGTGTGGCAGCAGGAGAAGCCTCTGTCGATATGCATGAGGCTGCTTGATGGGGTGGCAGGCTCGAGAGAGATGGTGATGGGTTGAGTGCAGGAAGCAGTAGCTGTGGTGGTGTATCAGAGCTGCAAGAGATTCCCTGCAATGTTGAACCATCAAAAGTCAGAGATGATGAATGAAACACAAAATTAGACAATTGACTTACAAGGTGGATGATGGAACTTGCACATGCTTGCATGACAGCATGAAATCGAAGCAGCATGATGAAGGCATCATGGTTCCCTGATCACGCAAGGTGTGACAGTGCATACACACTGTCATTTGTGACAGCAGGCAGCAGAGGAGATTCAGGAAGGGGATTTGGCAGTGCAAAGCTAAGCTGGGTGGGAATGGAGGTGATTGCAAGTTTGAGGAGCTGCACATCGAGTGGATTTGGTATATTTAGATAGGTAGATATGTCAGTTTTCAGAGCAAGGAACACAGAAAACTCACCAGCAGACATCGAGCAGAGCAGGTGTTACAACGCAAGGTCATGTGCGACTTGGATAGTTCTAACAGCGACAACCATGACAGTGATACTGAGTGCTGAGAGTCGTCAGCCTCTACAGAAGAGCAGAGGTTGCATACTCAAACGTAGCTTGCTAGGTAAGCAAGGGATTATGCAGAGATAATAGTAATACAGACAGAGAGAGGCGTCTCTGAAGGTGTGAGTCAATGTTGAGCAAGTAGCTTTAGCAGGACAAGGAGTTCAAGGGAAAACCAAGTAAGATTAAAATAAGGAACATCTACTTTTAATCTTCGACCTTATATAAGGCTACTCTATCATATCTAAGCTCAGCTTGAAGCTGGGTTCTAATCTGCTTATCTATGAGTCAGAGATACCGTCCATGAGGTAGGGCTTCTATCTATGATAAGGTCCATGTGATGGCCTTCTATCAGTACATGAGGCAACACAAAGCTTGCCTTCTATCTTGATAACAACAATAGGTCTTCTAGACCTAGCATATGTCATAGTGGTCCGGACCACTTACCTAAGCTGGCATATGCCGCTTCTCTTCTATCATTTGTGGTCTAGAGGACCCAAGTATTGTCTATCATCTATAACTGTGTATGGTGGCAGAGGGGACTCGTGTAACATGTTGTAATAGCAGGAATGGTTGGTTTGAGGCCACACACCCCATCCACTCATTCCAGAGCTTGTGCAGATAGGCAAACTGCCACTTCTGGACGTCAGTGTCCATGGGTGTTGGGTCCTGCAGGTTTTTTGGGGGTAGCTGCAAGGTCAAGGTCATAGAACTTGGTGAGCTTCATTCTGAGGATGTTCACGGTGCCAGTCTTCGTCAAGGCCTTCTTCCCCACAGCTCTATTGGCCTCCTCAATCCAGGACTTCAGCTGAACACCCTTGGCAGCATTCAGTGCTTGTATGGTGATGTCAGACGGTGGGACTGCAGCGCTTGGCATCAGTATGCAAGTGTGAAGATGGCTGGTGCACAAATGGCATCAGTAGAATCAAAAATGGCTAAAAAAAAGTAGTAATGAGTCGGATTAGCATGGGTATACCCTAGAGTATCTGAGGTGATACCCCTACCCTTATCCACCAATATACCCCCACCCACTATGTGGGTGTGGGTTTTTTGAAGGGTACCAGAGATAGATACCCCTACCCACACCCATGGTGGGTATACCCCAGGGTAACACTTTTTACAATCACATATATCACCATTGAAAGGCAAATGTACAACTTCAAAATATTATACTTATCCATCACTCCTATGGTAATCAATTTGGGGATATATTTCCAGGGGTACCTACCAATTGTCCAGGGGTACAGGGGTCTTCAGATCCAAACCCCTACCCCTACCCTCAAGTACCCTTACCCCTGCTGATCCCTAACTACTAGCAGCACTTTCATTATTCTTTTGTTTGTTTGACGAGCTTTCCCACTTCTTGTCTAGTGCAGCTTTAGCTTTGTCTGTTAGTTTTGTAATACACTTGGCAGCACCTGAGAAAAATGTGGGATGCATGCTGTGATGATCATAAGAGCACTGTGTTTAGGTTTAGAGTTTAAGGTTCATGTCTAATGTGTGTTACTAAATTTCAAAATAAGACATGTTTGCTTACATACCCACCACTGGAGTATGGGTAGAGGTATGAGTACCCAAAGTACAGACCCCCACCCATACCCCAGAGGTACCCACACCCACGACCCACATGGGTTGAGGATACCCATGCTAATCCCTAGTGATGACACACCTAAAAAAACCATCCAATGTGTTGAAAGTTGAAATGGATCTGTTGAACATGTCCATCAATGTTCGTGTTGGTGCTGTGGGTGCAAGCATTTCAGCATGCAAAAGAGAACTCAGACTGACTCAAGCTCAGAGACAAACAAACAAACAAACAAACAAGTACTATTTGTTATGATTAAAATATGCCCCCATTTATTCTCCCATTACTAGATAATGGTCTATGACTATCTCTGCTACTGAGTGTTGGATCACCTTCCAGTACCTTACTCATATGATCACTAAAGCTTCCTATTGTGCTAGCAACCACTATCATGCATAACCCTTATCTTGATAAAGACTCTTATCTCTTATCTTCGCTCCTATCTTGATATGCACTTTATGCCTACCTTTCTTGGCCTGGTCTGTGCGCTCCATACAGACTATTTAAGCACAGTAGTTACCACCTGTATTCCTTACTTTAATCTACTGGGTTTTACCTGGAAACCAGTCCTTCAGTAAGGTCTCCAACCTTACTGTCTTGAACCACTATTCTAAGGCAGTCAGTGACACTGTCCTTAGCCAGAAACCTTGACCCTATATTCATAGGCAGACTCTGCTTTACACTTCGACTTGACCCCCAGTCAAAATCGACAATTGGCTGTACCTGCGTGAATATTAGCCCAGCGTGACACCACCTGAAATCGTGGCAAATCCAGAGTGTAATATGATGTAAGCAGCTGTTGTAACGCTGTAAAGACCACAACAACATTCTGTTACATGTAAAACAAACTGTAAAGCATGTAACGCAGTGTTTCGACGAAGCGCTACAATAGATGCGAAGTCATGTATGCAATATAGCATGCATCCTTGGCTTTGCATCTAGAGTATCTTGTCCTCTCCTTGATCCGTATCTCCCATTGTATTGTATCGTGCCATTGCCAATCTGTGCCTATAAAACACGAACACGCTCTCATGCCGACAAGAAATTACTCGCAAAATGCCCCATTCCAAGAAAGACTACTACTGCGACTGTGTCAATCACAAGTACCTTCTCACTCGTGTCAGTAAATCAACATGGCTCTGTCACAGGTCAAAGCAGAATAATCCAAAGGCTGTGGCAGCTCGTGCAGCTCGTTCTCTCAATGACCAAGTCTCTTCTGATGAAGGAGAAGGAGAGATAGACCAAGGAGACGCTTGTGATGACCTCGAGTCATCCCAAGCCAATGATGAGGTCATTAGTCATGTAAGTGCCATTCCCCTGAGTGCTCTTCCCAGCTGTGTAGCTGTCATGCACTATGATGAAGACATGAGCCACTTTGTGGGTCCCTCCCCCCGTCCATGTGTCTGGTATTGTACCTTTTTCACCCTAGACTGACCAAATATTTGTCGACAGGATGTTGCAGAGTTGCCTCTACCCTTACCACAACCATCAAGTCCCCAACATCTACACAGGCCAACTGTGGAAGAAATCCCTGATGAGGACGACACTGTTCATCATCAAGATGAACCTCCTGCATTTCCACACGTTGATGTCCCACCTCCCCTTGACGCAGATGAGGAGACCCTCGCAAACGACATCTACTCAAATGTCACCCTCAATGACTTGCGTATTTCCTTAGCCTTTATTTTTGGACTCGCAAATGCTTCCCTGGATGACTCTGAATCTGGGCTTGATGCTGCAACTGTGGAACACATTCAAAATCCGCCCCAACACCAACTTTCTCTTGATGATGACCCTGATCTCAAGGCTGCTGTTAAACTCTATCTTAAATTGTCGCATGCGGGGAAGGACTACGAAGCAGTGCGCGAGGTTCTGATGGAATCCAAAGATGTCGATGATTTCCCGACACTCTACCAAGCCAAATGAGCTGTCGAACAGCTGAGTGGCGTCTCTGGTATCATGCACGATATGTGCTTCAATTCATGTATTGGTTTCACAGGTCAATTTGTGCACCTCAAGTCCTGTCCAATATGCGGCTCTTTGCACTATGACCAGGTCATTCTTGCACAAAGTAAGGGCAAGAAGAAAGTCACACGCAAGCAGTTTCCAACTATTCCCATCGGCCCACAACTCCAGGCTATGTTTCGTGATCCTCAGAGTGCTGTTGAGATGCGGTACCGCGCAGCTCGAACCGAGAAAATTTTCGAGGAGTTGGAACAAAATGAGGGCAAGGTCCACGTGTATGAAGATTTTCTTGATGGAACCAACTACATTAATGCGGTGCAGGAGGGCAAAATCAAGGACACAGATGTTGTTCTTATGATGTCGATTGACGGTGCTCAGCTTTATCAATGCAAGGAATCGGACTGTTGGATCGCAATTTGGGTTATATTTGACCGCTCTCCCGATTCACGTTACAAAAAGAAACATGTCCTTCCAGGTGTCGTTATTCCTGGACCCAAGAAACCTCAAAATCTCGATTCCTTCTTATTCCCTGGCTTCCACCACTTGGCCGCAATTCAAAAGGAAGGCCTCAAGATATTGGACGCTTCTTGTAACATCAATTATCTATCATTTCCATTCCTTGCACTCGGTACGGCCGATGGACCTGGACTTGCTTATCTCAATGGTTTCATCGGACACCATGGAAAAAATGGTTGTCGTCTATACTGTGGACTCAGAGGACGACACAAGCCGGGCTGCTCACACTACTATCCTGTGCTTCTGAAACCGCACGATTACAATGTCGCTGGCTGCAGTCATCCTGATGTCAATGTCAATGACATTCAGGGTGCTTCTGCGGAGATGTATTGGAACAATCTGATCTATGTCCTGCAATCATTCAACGAAATGGAGTACAAACAACGCCGACTTGAGACCGGCATCTCAAAACCATCTATATTTCTTGGCTTTCCTCCTGGACAAACCCTTGGAATTCTGAAGTGTTTTGGTTCTGACATTATGCATCTTCTTTCGCTCAACCTCCCTGATCTGTTGCTCAAACTCTGGCATGGGACAATAGAATGTGAGCCACCAGACACAAAGGCATCGTGGTACTGGGCCTCTTTGATGGGTAACACCGGGAAAACCCTTGGAAAAGACGTCGCAGATGCACGTCCCTACCTTCCTGGCTCGTTTGACCATGTCCCATGCAACATTGCTGAGAAGATTAATAGTGGGTATAAGGCATGGGAGTTCTGGCTCTTCCTCTACGGACTTGGACCAGCTGTGTTGTATAAGCACTTGCCAGACGAGATATGGGAACATTTTTGCAGGCTTGTTCATGCCGTCCGTATCATCTCCCAGCATTCAATCTCACACGATGAGCTCCGCCTAGCGAACACACTATTCCTTGACTGGTCGAAAGAGTTTGAGCTGCTCTATTATCAGCATCTCCCTACTCGCATTCACTTTGTACGGCAAAGTGTTCATGCTATTGACCATTATGGAAATGAAGTTGAAACGAAGGGCCCTCTTATTTGTGCTTCTCAATGGACAATGGAACGCACTATTGGAAATCTTGTTGAAGAAATTTGGCAACCTTCTAACCCATATGTGAACCTTGGTCAGCGTGCAATCCGCCGTGCACAGATCAACGCTCTGAAATCCATCATACCCTCACTTGACACCAGTGACACAAAATGTCTTCCCCGCTTTGCAAAAGACCTTGGAAGTGGATATGCATTATTGAAGTGCCAAGATCAGACAAGTCGTGCAACTACTGTTCATGAAGGATGGGCTATTCAAGACTACATTGAATGCACCTGCTCCAATTCACCCATCCTTCAACAGTTTTCTAATGATGGCACTATTCGTGTTTGTTGATGGGCTCGTCTACAGCTCCCAAATGGACAGATTGCCCGTTCTCTTTGGAAAGAAACACGTTTCAATGCCAGACAGTCACGTAACGTAAAGGTAGGATCATCTCCAGTTTCATGAATCCCATGTAACCACATTATATTTAGATCATGCTCAATGGCAAACCTAGAGTTGGCGAAGTGCAATATTATTTTGAGTGTCGGATTGACTGCATGAAGCCCATTGAAGCTCTCGCAGTTATTAAACTATTCTCTCTCCCTCACCAAGAGCTCCTTCGACGGTCTCATACGACTTTTGCATCCTGCCAATATCTTGGGGATGCTGGCACCATTGCTGTGAATGTCAACTCAATCCATTCTGTTGTTGCAATAGTCCCACATAAACTCGACAACAAGGACCGGTTCTATATGGTTGAGAAACCTGGCGGAGATGTGACTTGCCTTGGTGGGTACTTAGAAGAGGACAAGCAAATAGATGAGCAGTAATGATACACCCTATCATAAAGTACAGTACAGGGATGAGAGCATGCAAATAGATGAACAATAATGATACAACCTATCGTAAAGTACAGCACAGAGACAACAGAAAATGCATGATTAAACTGACATATTCTCTTTCTCACAATCTTCGTTCTGGTGCTTATAGCGTGACACAGCCTCAGCATGAGCTCTACGTGCAGAAGAGAGCCTATGTCCTACATTAGTGGAGTACTTGCCGGGCTTTAGTCGAAGCTTCTCATCTAGCATGTCTTCATTGATACGACAATTGAGAATTTGAACAGGACATGGAGTGGTAATGACAGGGTTTGTATCGTTCAAGTCGAGCTTCACTTGCCTAAAGTTGAAGCATACACATCAAAACCATAGTGGAAAAACAACCAACTTACTTGAGCGGACGTTCCTCAACCATGGTAGCATCGGGGTCCATGCGGAGGTGCTTGGTTGCGATAGTAGAATCCTGTGGTTTGATGCGAATTACGAGTTTCTGTCATGGAGGCCGGTTAGTGTGCGTTCTGTTGAACTTGCTGAAAATGACAAGACATACAAAAGGACCTGGATTCTGGGGGTTTACATTGATAACGTATGTCGGCCATGCTGGGTGGAGCTCTTCGACATCCATAACGATTACATTCTGGAGAACAGAGACATTGTGGTTGTTGTCAATAGCATTGGTAGACATGGTGGTAGCTGCGAGAAAGGGGTGCCCGACATATGATAATTTTGTCTGGGTGAGCTGACTAAGCACCCCAGATTTGTATGCTGTCATCGTGTCTTTAACTTCGTCCCCCTTGTCATCCTGTCACTATGTCTGATATCATGCTAGATTGTTCTACTGGTGAACTGCTTATAGACTCCATACTACTACCTCATGAAACTTCGTCTTCCAACCTGCCTATGCTACAAGGATTTGATTTATACTCCAATATTTCCAATACATCCGGCAATCTGAAGTCACCCACCACTGGATCTGCTGAACTTGAATCGAAATCGCCATTCCAGACACCCACAAATGATATACAACGACCTTTTGATGCAAGTAGGACTTGGGATCATTCAAATACAGTGACATCTTCTGGTGTTACTATGATCCATGCCACATTGACTGATTTTATTAGGATGTCTCTTCAACGGTCTCTAGTGGAGATTCCCTGCTTGATGTGTTCTCCCCCTTGTCTTCTAAAAGTAGCATAAGCCCAGAGGTAAATATCACACTTCAATTGGTGCGCATATAGTCAGCATATAACCATAAAAACAGGCTCGAACAGTTTCTATCAACGACTTTAATATACTGCAGACTCGAATGCGATCTCTTATGGAAGACAAACAGTCTCTCGAGGCACGTATAGTCACATTAACAAAAAAATCACGCAAGTTAGAAGACAAGGTTACTTCTCTCGAAGGCGAACTACGATCTGCTAGCGACTCATATCAGCAACTCCTTGAGTGTCTTGATGCAGGCTCATCAAATCTACATGATAGTACCTTGCATGACCCAGTTGTTGCTCTTGTCATGAGCATAGATCCATCCCCTCTGCTCGATGAACAGACAATTGACAAGCCGCAGAAGTTATTCTATCGAAAGGCAGACTGGACCAATGAGAAGAAGAGGACTCGCGGTGTCCTCGACGCACTCGATGTGGACGATATCTCAGGCCCAGGGCCATGTCACTACTTGATTCAAAAGGACCGCAGTGTTGCATCAGGAGAGGATCAAGAGACAATGCGCAATGAAGCACACGCAGCTTGGACAACTATGAAAATTTATGGACACTGTGGGACAACATGGACGAAGACCGACACATTTGGTCAGACTTTTTTTTATCGTCACATGCGTGCACGTTTCTCCGAGTTCCGGTACTGTGTGCATGACTGGAAGGCACGTCAATTTGCAACAACCTATTTCCCTGCTTGGAGTGGAAAGCCCGAAGAGGATCCTGGTATCAAAACAGAATCTGTAAAGGTCGAATCTGCTCTGGACATCAAGATGGAACACCTCAGTAGCACAGCCCCATTACAGAGGTCGAGCTCTGCCAAATCCAAATGCCCACCTTCCCTTACGATTTTCACCTTGGGTAGTCAACCTAAGAAGAAACGAGTCGACAATGATGATCCTTGCTCAGCTATTCAATGAGTTTCATCTCTCCCATCATCATCAACAGCTGTCGTCAGACCTCTCGTGGCAGCTGGAACATTGTTTGTCAACAAGGGAAAGAATTGTGCCGTCCAAGTAAGGTTCATTGTCATTGTCACGTCACTTACTAAATTTTTGATAGATCATCAGCCCACTGGCGCATACTGCAGATCAATACAGCACATCGACTAATCTCAATGCAGATATTGTCTCCCTCGGACAGACTGCAGATCAACACATGTCGGCTGATCTTGATGCAGATATCATCCCCCTCGAACAGCCAAATTCACTTACGATAGTCGAACAAGAGGACAACTATGAAGGCATCGTCAACACTCATATTCACAGCATTTTCGAATCCAACACATCTCCGACCGACTCGAAAATGATTTGTTCTGTGCCTGAGCTTGCACCCACATTGCCGCCACCTTCTGCTTCAATCCACAGTCTTCTTGAGAACCTTGCGTCGTCGTTGAAAACACCTGTTACTGGACCGATCACCCCTGCTTTTGCTAATGTGACACTTGCAGATATTCCCATAACACATCCGGTCGGACTCAGAATGCAACCACCTGCTGCCAGTATGCCACCGTTGATGGGCATTCCAAAGAAGAAAAAAGAATCAAACCTGAACGCTGTGCTGCGTCCCACCAAATCAAATACCGCTAGGTGTGTGCATGATATATTATAATGGCTCGTAATCTAAATACTATCTGCTGCCATAGAAACCTATGTGCCATCGCATACAAAGAACAAAACAAAGGGAGAGCTGTTACTGTCGGTGAATTTGCTGCATACTGGGACAATATGTCCGAAGAGATGCGAAAGGTTCGCATATATGTTCATGTTAGCACTGAGTCGCATTCTCACTTGCCTTGTGGCAGCCATTTGTTGATCAAGTTGAACAAATTAAACGGGTATACCTTTGTATGCTACTGTTGACCTGGCACTGACACTAACTATATTCTCATATAGGCTAAAGCAAGCACTATCGAGTGCGCTACTGGTAGCATGGTCAATAACAGTCACCCCCAGGAATAATCGCCATCATTTTTCTCGTTGCTGTTGTTTCTTTTATCACTGTCATTATTGCTGTCTTCAGTCCTGCTGTCGTTTTGTTGCTCTGCTCGTTGTTTTTTCATACTAGATGTGCATGTACATTATGATCCGACCCACGCTGAATTGCACGCATAGCTTGTCTCACTCGATTTCACTCGATTTGTGCTACAACCAAAAAAACTAGGTAAATATTGGCTAAGCTAGTATAGTCGCATAGCGTGACTAGCCTCGTTTTCCCTAGAAGCTCGAAGGCCCAAAAAAGCGGTTGATCTGCCAAGTTCTGACAATATTTTGTGACACCGATACTTACCAAGCTTTGCATGGGTACACCCAATATCCACTTTTCACTGGGCTTGACCATTCAGTCATTGTAAAGAAGAACGACCCCAGTCATAACACTATTGCAATATGAAGACAATGAAACAATGAAACAACAACAACAACAACAACAACAACAACAACAACAACAACAACAACAACAACAACAAACTACAATGGATGAGCCGAGAACGACCCCTCCGAACTTTGTCCACATTCGTCGTATTGACTTCTCCTACACGAGCATGGGGTCTTTGCGTCACGTGCCCTACCATCACATCCCAGGACACACGCTGACAAATCCTCGCTGCCATACCCTCATGTCCCAAGACAGGAAAGCAACCTTTAAGTTAATTCAAGAATCTCATTTGCAAGCATTAAGTAAGATAAGGCTAAATAAGGATTTGGTGAAATTACTGATGCAAAATATGTCCCTAATACATCCCTAAATGAGGTTGCAATCACCTTGCAAGTGTCAATTGAGCCCCTCCAATAGGTCATCATGCAAAAAGGTATTTATGGCATCCAGACAGCATTATCAGTTACATATCTTCCACTATCTCCTGCATGAATCTCTTCTGAATAGTAGCATAGTGCTGCATCTCTACTGCACTAACACTAGGGGCTAATTCATTCAGAGCACGGATGAAGTCCATCTGAGTGACCAAAATGTGTAAGTCACCTGATCCGGCTATTTCAGTGAGATAGTACTGAGGTGTCAGTTGATGCTGCCGAAATTCTGACTGTTTGTTGAGTTGTGCTGTTCAGTGTATCGTTAGAATGTCATACATATCATGAGTCCCGACAGACCTATTTTGCCATCCAGCTCAGCAACCTTCCTGTTTAGTGCATTTAACATTGCATCAGAGCATAAAGCATAGAAGTCGGCTCCCGTGTAGTGGAACGGGCACTCTTTAGCAATGTCTGCGAGACTAAGATCACGATCGAGCTTGAATTTTCTTGTGAGCGCACGAAGGATATCAAGTTGAGCTTCGTGCGTCTCGCTGACCCCGAGATATAACATTCGGTCAAACCTAAGGAAAGAACGTAAGGCTAGTTTCATAAGACAACGTGACGTCAAACCTTCCGGGGCGTAAAAGAGCTGGGTCTAATAGGTCGGGGCGATTGGTAGCTCCGATGACGAAGACGTCGCCTCCACTTCCAGCAGACATACCATCCAGTTCTGCAAGAAGTTGACTTACGATACGGTCCATAACACCACCCGAGTCCCCTTGATTGCCTCGCTTTGGCGCCACAGAGTCGAGTTCATCGAAGAAAATGACGCATGGTTTTGCATCACGCGCACGTTGAAATATTCGTCGAACATTTGCCTCAGACTCTCCAATATACATGTTCAGAAGTTCGGGTCCTTTCACCGAAAAGAAGTTCAACGAGCATGAAGTTGCTACTGCTTTTGCGAGCAGCGTTTTTCCCGTGCCCGGAGGTCCATACAACAAGATTCCTGTGTGGCGCCTAATTTAGCAGCTGGGTAACTAGACTAGCAAATGAGTGCACCTGAACGCTTCTTTAATCCCTCGATGAATAATTCAGGGTGCTCCAATGGAAGTTGGATAGTGTCCAATATTTCGTTCTTTACTCTTGACAGTCCACCAATGTCCTCCCACATGACAGCAGGGATCTTCGGAGCCCCAATGTTTTTGAGAGAAAGTTGTCCTCGCCTTCAAAAGTGACAATTCACCTGATTTGCTCGAATAGCTATCGTACTTAGGGACCGTGTCCGGCAAGTAATTTTATCACTGCAACATCGTGATCAGCGAGATTATTAACTCGAAAAGCTCTGACCGCACAGTGACTCTCTGACAGCAATAACCTCCGCTTGTGTCCAAAAAATCGGCTATATCAATGGCAACTAGTGCAGCAGTCTGCGTGGCAAAAGAAGCCACTGAAATATCAGAAGCCAGTTTGATATCAATTATGCGATGATATATTATGCTCAATCGTTCTGCCTCAGTCGGAGCCTGTAAGAGGTGCAACGAAGGTTATACAGAGTGTCTGTGTGAGCAATCAATAGCGATCGCACCTTTAGCACGAATTCGTTTGTAAAGCGCGAGAGGAGGATGGCAGGGGCCTTGGATGTGTCACTCGCTGTTGCGATAACGAAAATCTGGCTGCCCGTAGATTGCATATGGGTTTCCACATCCGCTAGACAATCGTTCAGCGCATGTGATATTGTTGCACCTATGGTATTGGTTAAGAAGATGATGTCATACTAATATCTGCACACCTTTTCCCGGTTCCGAAGCTGCAGTAGACTGAGACAGCGCGTCTAGGTGCCGAATCACGATCGCGCATGGCGCGCATGAAATTGCCATTTCAATTCGAGCTCTTAAGCTGCCTTCTGTATTGGTCTCGTTTTCCGAAACTATCGCAAAACAGTTGATCTATAGATGGGATGAATGAATCTAGTGAAGTATGAGTCCAGCGATTGACCATACTTCCACAATATGTATTCCAAGGCGTCGGGCTACAGAAGAGGCCATTGTAAACTTCCCAGATCCTCGAGCTCCTGAAATAAGCAGAAGTGGCCAGACACCAAATTCCGCAGCTCCTTTGAATCGAGGCGCGTCCGACAAACGAATCATTGCATCCATTGTGAAGGGTGATTCCCCTGATCTGGCACTAGCGTTCTCTACTCGCCTGTCAATGACACGTCACTCAACCCTACAAAAGCTAAAGTCCTCACGAAAGGCATTGCAGTTGTGTATGTCTGGTATACCTTTATGTTGTATTCCGAGTTGCACAATCTGAGTGTGCTGGGATTCGATGAAACAGCCGTAGTCGCCTCGAGAAAACTGCGGATGGCTGCAATACTCATCAACAGCACTGGTAGGGTCGTAGTCGACTTTGTCCACGACGAAGGACACCACTGCATTACCGCTCGGCAGCCTGTATCAGAATGAGGTAGGCTTCGAATATTTTGTGTAGACCTTAGCTCACCGATGGATCGGGAGCTTGCTATTGTCAAGCTTGTCAGTAAGTTCTGCGTCGTCGACATCAATAGACACATTAA
>NW_024541653.1:0-16950 GCF_016758755.1 Suillus discolor
ACAATCTGCGACGTATATGCGGACTATGGTTCTTGCATTACCAGCTCTCTCGAGTTACAGTATTACAAAGTCTACATATATGGATTCTTCCCAGTAATCAGTATCTTGTCCTCCCTCTGATAATTCAATATCCTTCGCGCTACCCATTGGCGATAGCATTCGGCCATGACCTTGTGTCTTGTGCATGCCTGCAAGTTGCTGACACGAGCATGAAGCTCATCCCAACCTGTAACTAACCGCTGACGCACTTCTCGGATCTCCTTCAGAACCTTGGAGATTTCACCCATGCTATACATGGCTGTATGGTGGGTATGTGATTCCTTTCTGCGCGCAAGTGATGGCTATGCATCACATCCAAGAGATTTTGCGTGAAACGGTCTTCCTCTGGTGAGTCAGGTGGAGCTGGAGAGTCGTAAGGAGGGGCTTTATCCCACTGCAAGAGATCGGATTGATCAATCAAGTCGGATCCGGCGAGAGATTGATGAAACAGATAGGAATTGGGAAGGGAGAAGGTTGAGCATCAGATTAGTGAAGATGTTCGAGGATCATGCAGATCCTCAGATATGTTATGAGGCCCACGTCGACCATGACGTTTGGCATATGCATGAGCATTCTGAGCTTGGCGAACAATTTTACCTCTGCAAAACATATGATTAACAAAACAAATGATTGCAAAATACTGACTGTTCTGACCGAGCATATGATGCTTTGTGTCGCCGTGCAGCTGCCAATTTCTCTTCAAATGTGAAGTACTTAGCTTTGGGACCCATAGAGACCAGGCAAGTGGGCAAATGGTCAAAACTGTGTGAAGACCAAACTTGATCTTAAGTTCATATTGCAATGTTATCCTGTTACCTGTCAGAACGCAATACAGCCATCAAACATGAAGTTCTGGCCTTTATTTTGTATTAGCATGATCGGGCATACCGTGGAAGTCGACGACACCAGTCCAGGCAGCTTGGCTGGCAGTCAATCCCTGTCCATTTGTCTTTTAAATTCAGTATGATTTGTATTTTCAATTTCATTGGCTCACCAATCACTCCCGGTGACTCGGAGAAAGTCCTCTGAGCTATACTAGTTAGCATATTCATATTATGTAAAAAGTTGTCACAGTACGACAAACATCGTAACAGCATGAAAGTTCAACCAAACCAAATAGACCAATGCTGCTCTACCATCCTCACTATATCATCCCGCAATTTTTGCATCTGCTGCAACCTTTTGTGCATGTAGTTCCACCCTACTCGCTTAGTAGCTGTTACAAGTAACATCGGTCACGTGGCCCCCCTATCATTTTCCTCTCATCCTCGCCCTCACCACCTACCGGCTCCTCCTCCTCTACCGACTTTCCGTTGACCGGATCCTCGGGACCGTTCCCGTCCCTCGCATCATCCGCCATCTATGCACGTGCACTGCACGTTCCTCTTCTGATTCGACCACCAATGTGGTCCCGCACCTCTGACTCGGTCTGACTCGTGCCACCAATGTGGCTTTCCTCTTTCTGTTTCCCCTGACTGCGGATTCCCGCACGTTGTATTCTTACCGTTGGTCCGTTCCAACGTTTCTCGGTCTCATTCCACATTCGACCATCCATCACTAATCCGGCTATGTTGCCAACGCACCTATACCATATTCGCATCCCCTTTACCCTTACCTACTGTGCGGTAGCCTTGCCCTTAACCCTCTCCACTTAGTATAAGTAGTCGGTCACCCTGTACTAGATTCTCTAACTTGAATCTACTCAATCTTCCCTGGAACATACTTCCCTCTGAAGCCCCCTCAGCTTCAGTCTCTAGTATCTTTTCTTAGTCGCTCATCGCGGCTAAGTCTACCTCGATCGACCTCATCGTCCGGACAAGACAGTCCTTACCTTGAGTGACTTCTCAGACATCCGTCTACGAAGTCACGTGACACGCGCGTACTGTGATCGCTGCCGACTCGATCGTCGCCAGTCTCACTTGCTATACCGGACCCTTCCGGTTACGTCACGAACGTTAGCGGACGACGCCCCTCTTAGGGCTCCGCCTAACAGATCTATTTGAGTGCGTAACAAAAGATTCAAGTTTCACCTCGAAGCCCCGCCATCCGCGCGGCCCCCCCATTGACCAACAGACACCACGACTACCTGGATCAGGAAGTACCCTTGGGAACGCGACCCCAACACTCCTGACTCCGAAACCGAAGAATCAGAAGCAGACCACACGTCCTCTGACGAGTTTCCCGACGAACACCCGTACGGCAACCTCAACTCGAACCCCAGAACAAGAATGTCTGGAGGCCCCACCCAACCAACGACGACGACCAAGCCTGAGATCAAGGCTGGATCGCCCCAGAATTTCGAAGGCAGCATCGACGATGCTGCAAGATGGCTCTACTCCTGTGGAGACCTACTTCCTAATCAACCCGACGATCTACAACAGCGACCAAGTCAAAGTCGCTGTTGCTCTCCAATATATGACTGGAGGGGACGCACGCATCTGGGCAGACAACTTCTACCAGGAAGCCTTCTCGAAGACGCCACCGGACTTTGGCGCTTTCAAGGACTTCAAAACCCAGTTCAATGCCTCCTTCCAGGCCATCGACCGACAGACCGAGGCCATGACCAAGATTCAATGCCTCGTACAGACTGGGGACGTCACACCCTACATCGCAGCCTTCAAAACCTACGCCTGTCACTGCTAGCATCAAGCAGGACATCACGCTCATCCACTTCTTTGAGCGAGGTTTAAAGGCCTGGCCTTCGCACCGCTATCTACGCGAAGGAGACCGTCCCCACCACCATCGACAAGTGGTACACCTCAGCCACACAGCTTGAGTCCAACTACAAGCGTGGCAAGGCAATCACTGCCAACACCCGACCACTGCGTCCTACGGGTAACCGGCACGTCCCTAGGCCTCAGGTTCAGCACCGTGACCCTAACGCCATGGACGTGGATCGCACCCTCACACCGAAGGAGAAGCAAGACTGCTTCGACCAAGGCCTTTGCTTCAAATGCCAGAAGAAAGGTCCACCGAGCGAACGACTCCCGGTTCCACCCGAAGGTGCGCCGAGGAGACAAGAACGACGAAGAAGACACTGGCAAGAAGCCAAGCAAGTCTGGCGTCCGCCAGCTTGACGAGTCTTCTGACGAGGAAGACCTGGGGGTCAACCGAGTCAACCAGAAGGATTTTTGAAACGAGGAATTGTCGAACGGTCAATTTCCTCTATCTGCGCATTGTATACTAAAGCTGTTGGGAAATCCAACGAGTTTCGTGTCCCGGTGACACTATTCTCTTCTTGCAGTGCCAAAACCGTTTCAACGACCGCCATCATCGACTCTGGGGCAGGTGGGACCTTCATTAGCTTTGACTTCGTCAAGCGAAATGGGATCCGAACCCACCTACTCAAGAAACCCTTCCGGATCACTACGGTAGACGGGAGCCAGTCCTCGGCAGGACAGGTCACCCACTACTGCATGCTATTCATTCGTCTCGACAAGAGACTTATGTATGGAAAGTTCAACATAACGAAACTTTCCAAGCGTGACGATATACTTTTTGGAAAACCATGGCTTAGCGCCATGTCTCCCGAAATCGACTGGAAGGCGAACACGATCTCCCTGCCTGCGACCAAGCGGTCAAAGGAGGTGGAGAAGGAGCTCAATGCTTCACGAAAAGAGAGTGGGGCCCGACCTTACCTCTTCCGCGGCGAGAAAGCCGTACTCGAAGAACTCGACGAGGAGGATTTTACTCCCCTCAAACGACTCCCCGAAGGCACCCAGCATTGCCTAGAGGAAATCAAGAAGCGCAAGAAACGCGCCAAGAAGAAACCGGCACCACGAACGGAGCCTTTCGAAGAATATCAACTTCGACACCATGGACGACGTCTGGGTCGGACAGACCCAACCAGCGGATGAAGTTAAGGATGTTTCCACCTATCCTCTCGCTGACGACGAAATTTTAGTGGAATATGCTCCCGACGGAACCTCCGTCCGGATCATCGAGAACGTCATGTTTGACTTCCCTCTCACCCTCGACGGAACCTCCGAAAAAGAGGTCCGAAAAGCCCTGCGAAAACAGGCAAAACCCCTCAGGAACCTGTGGATCCTTGCTAGTCAGCAGGAATACACGAAGACCTCCAACAAGGCTCAAGAATTCGCCATGGAGCTCTTAGGGCTCCGCCTAACAGATCTATTTGAGTGCGTAACAGTAGCTGCCTTTGGTGTGCCGGGTGGCGAACAGTGTCGAAAGGTGGAGCTCCAATGTGTCCTCTTTAGTCATGTTGCTTCGTGCAGACATTTTCTGTCTGATCAAAACCTCGTTTCCGCAGTGAACAGGAGCCTCAAAAAGGCCTCCCAATAGCCTCAAGAAGGCCTCCCAGTAGCTTCTATGAGCCCAGGCGAAACACTTAACCCTCTTGGGCCAACTAACCCGCGCTCATTTACCACTTTTGGTAAGTCATAGCTTTTCGGCGCTATTGAAGGAGGCTTCTCTGAACTTAGCAGAATTCCAAAATTTCCATGGCCTGTTTTTCACGTTATCGATCAACTGTATCTACTATTGCACCTTGCCTGTATCCTGCTGCAGAATGACCGCAATCATATCCAAGTCCTTGCACTTTGTTGACGTTGCCACACAGACAGATGCGCACTCCTTTACTATCACTCACCTCGTAAGTCCTTAGTCAGTTTCATATGTGGATTCTACTGATCGCTTCTAGCTTGTGGACGCGGCTGTGATAACAGAGGACCCAGGAGTTAGTAGTCTCCAAGTTGATGCCGGATGGAAGACCCTCGATGGCATTCCTTGTATCATGGGTGGCCTAACGGCTCTTGTTGGTAAGGTTTGTTGCATCCTTTTTTTCACTGATCTTGACTTTATTTCAGCATCTGTCGGTGGCACCCTGCGTGGGAGTACCCAAAATGATTTCCCTTGGAAAACCCTGCCCAAGGAGCTAGCTCGGCTCGGATGTTGCCTCGTCAACTACCCTAACGAGACTTTGATGCCCGGCGAGACTCGACCTACACTCTCTTGGAGCAAAGGCGTCCATGATCTGACCCTTCCTCATCGTATCAATCTTGTCAATGCGCTCAAGATGGGCACCCTCACCATTCGAGCCGTGACAAATGATGCTGCTCGCACACGCCTTACAATGTCTACAGACCCAGTTATTATTGGAGAAGCACCCTCACATCGATCGATCTACTCCCGCGGGCGACGTGTGTTCGCTAATGGTGACATTGACTGCAAGGGGCCTCGCCGTCTTGCCTCTCCCCCTTCTACACCTCCCACTCATCCTTCTACACCTCCTGCTCGTCCTTCTACACCTCCTGCTCGTCCTTCTACACGTGCTACTCGTCCTTCTACATGTGCTGCTCATCCTTCTACACATGCTGCTCGTCCTGATACATCCCCTACTTGTCGTCATGTTCAGGTCTTTGTAGAGATATCACGCCCGCCACCCCGGCCAGCTTCTAGGGCAGTCTCCAAAGTAATACCACCATCCACCACTCACACCATATCACGCCTGCCACCCTGGCCAGCTTCTAGAGCAGCCGCCAAAGCAACAACATCGTCCATCGCTCACACCACGGATCTTATCCCGCCAATCACTGCCATCGAGTGGCCTGCATCTTCTTCTGAATATGTTGATGATGACACTCTAGATGAGGAGTCAGATGCTAGTGAGAGCGATCGTCGGCCTGCCAAGCGTCTCAGACAGTATAACAGCAAATAATTGAATATTAATGTTTTCAAATAATATAGATAGCATGTTAGTAGAACAAATCTTTTCGAATTCGTACTTTAATTTCTGACGTGGCAACAGAAGTAGACTCACGGTTTCATCAATGTTATCTTTAGTCGCAAGATGATATTCATTTCGTGGCTTTTCTGTAGCCTCTCGGACCTCCAGTTGGCATATTTGATATCTCGCTGCTTCTACATACAACCATCCTGAGCGCTTATTAGTGCTTGATCACTGATGCCTGTGCAGTTCCCGGTGTCTTGGGTCACACTTACTATTAGTTGTTATCGCTCCAGGTGTTACCATTCGAAATTCAGGTTGTATTCAGGAATCTCGTACTCGAGTCGTGATCATCATAATGGGATCGTGCAAATATAGGAGTGCCTGCCAGTATGTTTCCTGCCTCGTCACTCCTTAACTTACTCACAGAATCCCACTAATTTCACTGGTTCTGAACGACGATTGAACTCATTGTTCGATATTATGTATATTCACATCATCCTTATGCTCAATGTTATCTGTATTGCTTTGTTCTGAACCCTCTTGTTAGCCTCTCGCGCCTCCTGAGACCCTCACTCACACCCTCATGAACTTGCTGTCTTGGTTGGGTATCTACCGGTAAGTCTCCTGCTTTCACTTCTTAACGTACTCACAGAATAACACTAGCTTCACTGGTTCTGAACAACATGATTGAACTCATTTCAATGGAACCGCCAGCTCGAATATTTGATTGCAAAGTGAGTCATTTGGCATTATGTATAATGTTATCCTCATTCACTTCATTCTGAACCCTTTTGTTAGCCTGTCGAACTCCTGAGAGCCTCGATAGAGCCTCACTAGAGCCTCACTCGTGCCCTCATGAACTTGTTGGCCTTGGTTACCTATCCGAACAAATTTCAATGTCTTATGTTTGTTTAATTCTGTGCTATTATACCATTCTAACTTGTTTAGTCCGCATCAGCTCAAATCAGCCTCATAAGTATCAGGGCACTGCTGGGTTTTTTTCGTGCTTTTTCCGATTCCCTATCTGATTTACTCTGTAATATCTTGCGCAAACTGCCCAACAGGCAGTCTACCAAAAATTGTCCTCTACTGCATATTGTACAAGTAAGTAGGCGTGCTCTCATATATTTCTTCTATCATTGACTACATACTGTAGACATGACCCAAAACATCCCCGATGACCTGTCATCTCCTCACCCGAGCTACATGGGACTATCCCCCGATACCTTCAATTACATGCAAGAGCAGTTCGGCGGTGGCCGTTGATGTGCAATGCCCCCTGTTGAGCTGACTCCCTCTCGACTCAGGAGTAAGCTCAAGGCTACAGCACGGGATGTTGGCCTTGTCAAAGGTGCATCTACCCGCTGCCAGGCCTATCAAAACCGCACTATGGGAGGTCAAGATCCCATATCTGCACACTCCGGTGCACCAGACTTACCTCATGTGGTGCCAGGTGGTACTTTAACAAGCGAAACATCATCGCCAATGGTCCACGCGGCTAGTAGTCGCCATGCCTCACCATTTCCTGCCCCACAGGCTCCTGCACAGCTCCAGGATGTTTTTTTTGGTTCCATGGACCAGCAACACGTGTGGATAGATTCTAACTCTGACACCTTTAGCATGATGGGGTCTGAGTCTTTTTTAGCTGGAGGATCACAAAATCACCTCACCACACAGGGCATGGAGCGCCTAGCACCTCCACCAAGTTATACTTTTCCTGCGAGTTCGTCGGGTCAACCAATGACTTCTCGTGGATGCTCACTAGATCCTCATGCTACAGGCCAATACCCTTCTGGCTTTATGGAGGATTTTTCTGGCGAAGTCTCACTGTTCATCCTTCAGCCAGTTCCGTCGTCGTCGTCATCTCATGATCATCCGCTTCCCCTCCCAACCACAAATGTCATTCCACCAACACCATTGAAGGATGGTGGCAGCCAGACTAATGCTACCACCTTGACAAATACTATCGGTACTTTGCTGAGTGGTTCCAGTTCGCAGATGGACTTAGAAGGCTATCCTCCTGCCTCTCATGAACGCTTTCCCGAGGAGCACGAGCTGGTGACCCATCAAGAAGGACTTACGGTTACTGGACGCAGGTCCGCAGAGTTGAATGCAGCACTGGATATCGGGTTTGCTGCAGTAGAGCAGTGCTTTCTCGATCTCTCTGCATCCACCACACTCCCTATTTCTCAACTGATTAACTTATTCCTGAAGAGTTGCGGACGCACCGTTAATGGTACTAATTATTGGAACCTATATGCCAACTACTTCAAAGAACATATCCAGGCAGAACTCGCGCGCATTGGCAGAGAAGCTCCCGCTGGAGGTGGCATGCCCAGTAGGTGTCATATTGTATCTTGTTGTGCAGGATGTTTATGTCCCTTATAGGTGCAACCGTGCGCATGCAATGTTACGACAAATTCAAAGAAGCATATCCTGATTCTTACCAAGATATCCTGCTAATGCATGAGGAGGCATCGCTCCTTGGATCATCGCCTCAAACAATAGCTCAGCGTGGACAGGGCTTCCAAAAACATTATTGAAGAGTGATACAGATAGTATGTTTTTTCACCCGAAATTCTCTCATTCCCTCATGTCGTTATCATAGCTCGAGTCTGCCGCTGTTAAATTTGGCTTTAAGGCGGCTGTCGTTCTCTGCGGCAAAGTAGTCAATGAAGATGGCTCACTTGGCCACTCGTATAACACACCAGGCACTGTAGGGGTAAGTTTTTTGTGCTCTACATCCCGATGTATACTTAAAGATACAGTTCTGGGAGACACAATGTCACGTGATGCCATTGTTGGGCATCTCAAGGCGCACGTTTAGTAAGTGTAAAGATAAATTACGTTTATGCTATGACTAACATCGAAACAGTAATAGTACATCTTTGACTGCGGTGGATGATGCATTCAATGATGGCACCCACAATGACCCTTTGACCCCAAACTCGACTCTGAACCATGATTGTGACCAATCTCAGGCTCCTGAGGGACGGGATGACAGTTTGAAATGGATCAAGCTCGAACTTATCAGACAAGTTGGTACATTAGAACGTCGCTACTCCTTTTATCCATTTGACCTAAACTACGAATAGCCCAACTTGGGGGCAAGTGCACCTGGGATAAAAACTTCCCTTGGAAGGGCATGTCAAGCGCCCTTGCTGATGCCAATCTCTGTATCAGAGGCTATCCTGCTCACAAGTGTCTTTTGCCTGGCGAAGCTCACAATGAAAACTCAAGGAACAAGGGCATCGGAGCGCTGATGCAGAAGGAAATTGCAGCGCTCGTAGATGGGTTGAAGGCAGGAACTATGCAAGTCGTCAAAGTTGACAAGGCACACCAAGGTGAGTTTTGTTTATGTTATACTATGAACTTTCAGGTTTTAACCTCATGTGTAGCGGCTGTGATGGCCTCTGAGAGGCCAGTCATCACTGGCATAGCGCCACCACCTGAATGGCCACATGATGGCGCTCGACGACTATTTGCTAATGGTGATACTGACTATCATGGCCCAGCTCATCTCCAGCCTAGCAGTGCAGCTACGAAGGTAAAGAAAGCCACTGATAAGGCACCTCAGGCACCTCTTTGACCCTCCAATGATGACGACGACAATGATTTGGGTGACGATCGCCCGGCAGTACCTGCTGCTCCCAAGTTCTGCAAACCTACCATACAATTAGACCTACCTGCACCACTGCCCTCGCGCCCGTTCAAAGTTGTTGTACCACCAAACCCACACCCGGTCAAAACTGTTCGAAAGCCAGAACCAGCTGCAGCAGAGAGCGAGGTTATCGAACTGACTTCAACCGAGGAGAATGCTGTCGAAGAGTCGGATACTAAGTATGAAGAAGCGCGCGGGAAAAAGAGGAAACTAAAGGCCACAAACATGTCGCATGCATTGAAGAAGCTAGCTTCATCCGAGGAGAAGACTGATGCTTCAAAAGCGGGGAAGAAAGGGACACGGGCTCAGACGAAACCACCCAAAGTACCTCCAATGCTGACCTCAACAACCTCTCTGACAAAGGGTGGTCCTCTGTCCCCATTGACAGTGGGGTCATCGAGTGTGGCGGCATCACCGGAACCTGGAAGTGAGTACACTTGATTCTAACTTGACTCCATTTGACTCAAGGCTGACAGCTGTGGTGCCAGCGCGACTTCGGGATGGACCATCTAATGAGCGGACCAAGGGTAAGCAATTTTCAATCAAATTTGTCTTGTAACATAGCTAATGATCTACTGTCTATCTACCCTCCAGTCAAACCACGCCCAATCACCAAGGCATCCAAAGGCAAAATGAAGCATGTTCTTCGCATGGCCTACAGCCAGTCGGATGAATCTGAAGTTGATGAGGGCAAGAAGATGGACGTTATGGTTGCCGAGAGTGCTGTCTCCCCTGGTTTAGTCAATGTCCCCGCAGAATCTTTACAGGAAGGCTCACCTGAGGTAATGCATGATGACAGGCCAGCAGGAACCCAGCAGGAACTGCCTCAGATCACCAAACCCATCGAGGATCTTCACGATGCTGTTCGCGACTCTCGTGACCCCCATGACCCTCCACACGACCTACACCAAGTTCATCACAAGCTCCCCATACGTCATGATCCTCGTGAGGGTGTCCAGCAAGACCTTCGCAAGGGTAACCCTCCATGCCACCCACAGGAACCTCATCGGGAGGTCACTCCTAACCCTCGCGACGACCCTCGTGAGGGTGGCCCTCCTCCATGCCACCCACAGGAACCTCATCGGGAGGTCACTCCTAACCCTCGCGACGACCTTCGTGAGGGTGGCCCTCTTCGCAACTCCCATGAACCTCGTCATGACCCTCGCAATGCCTTACATGACACTCGTCAACCTCTTCGCGGTCATTCTCGTGAGCCATGGTACATGCATGACGCCATGCACCATCGTGAAGAAAGTCCTATGATTGAGCATGATACTCTCCACTCCTGTGATGTCTTCTACCACCGCAACTCTCACAATCACCGCTATGCCAGTTTGCAACCTCGTGACTATTATGGACCCAATGAGCCTTGCACTGACAGCGAGTTCACCATGCAGGATACTTCCCCGGCCTTAGAGTCCCATTATACTCATGGTGAGCATGAACGTGCATACCCAAGCCGATACAGCCCAGTGCTCAGTCCTGACTATGCTCATGAAAGTCGATATGCTCGACGCAATGGCCTTGACAAGCGCCGGGCATTTGGTGGAGGAGCATACCGTGACAGTGGGTACCCTCAAGGTAGAGCTCATAACCAGGATTCCAGATGGACGGACAATGTCCGTAATGTTGCATCTTCATCTTGGACTACGTTCGTCATGACGCTGTCCCGCGAGCATTTAATCGAGATCCCACTAACCCTCCGCATCCTCCTTCATCTTAATCGACTTTTGATATGCCTGTGCTTTTGTCATTTGTCGGGTTGCTATTTTGGTTCATCTTCTCATGCTTACTTTGTCTTTTTACGGTGATAACTTACTATGGTGGTTTTCTCATCCTACACTTGACCTGTCCCTTTCATACCCTACTTATGTAGCTATCCATTGATTTTTACGATTTCCTCTTGTTTCGACAATGTCAGTATAGCAGCTCCAATGTCTGCCTTGTTTGCTTCAGAACACGTTCAAAACCGCCATGAAACTTAAAGATAACGACACTGCAATGTGATATGTTTTATTACATAAAATGTGACATTCACAACATAAATACAATGAAAAAAGGAAGAAAAAAACATAACATACAATAAAGGGCGGGGAAAAACATAATGTATTGTTGTATGTGCGAGAAGCACAAGAGGCTCCAAATTATGTTGATAAGCGGCAAGACTCTCGATGACGTGATGAAAACATAACATAAGTATGAGTGACAAACATAGGAAATATAACATAAAGGCGAGGGGACAGCATAAGGTATGATGTATCATCGGAGGAGCACAAGAGGCTCCAAATTATGTTGATAAGCGGCGAGACCCTCAATGACGTGATAAAAACATAACATAAGTATGAGTGACAAACATAGGAAATATAACTTAACATAAAGGCGAGGGGACAGCATAAGGTATGATATATCGTCGGAGGAGCACAAGAGGCTAGTGCTGCTGAAGTTCAGTTCCGTCCGGTTTTTTCAAAACAATTGAGGACCGAGAACCGAACCTCGGTCAAGTTCACCAAGGTAGGGTGGACTCTGGGCCAGACCACTTTGAACGGGTTCACAATGGTCGGGTTCGAGTTCGAACCAGTTCGAACCGCCGAACGCAACATGAAATTAGCAAAATTTTCCAAGTACAAACAATTGTAGTAGGCTAGACTATTCAACAATAAACATTTGAGGAGCAACGAGCTCAGCCTGCACCATTGCTGAGACATGGCCTTGATGGTACGCACTTTTTAACAGTTGAAGTGCCTCAAATGTCTCTGGAAGCAAGCAGTTGCGACGTGTGGTGCTGGTGATGCCACCACTTGAGAATGCCTGTTCAGATGCTACCGCAGACCCCTGAATAGCGAGGTAGTCTTTTGCGATGCGAGCAACAGTGGGATACTGAACCGAGTGATGCTTTAAAACAATAATTGTCAGCTTCAAGTTACACGGAATATTAAGGATATGAGGGAAGTGAACTTACACCCCACCACATGACTACATTCTCAACATCCTCCAGTGGTGCAGCTAAGTAGTCCTCCAATTCCCGACGAGGCCTTTGACGAGCTGCATCATTTGAGACGCGAGCTTTGATTGCATCGCGCATCCAGCTCTGGCCGTAGGAACCTTGGCGTGAGAGGGATGGTGTAGCAGAATGTGTCGTCGCGGCAGATGAAGGAGGGGCACGATAATACTGATTAAACTAGATACTAAGTTAGTGCGCAGACAATTTATTGAAATACCCATGGACTTACCACATCTTCGAGCCGTTTCACTCCATCAGCAAAGTCTTGAGACGCCCATTTTGCCTTAGCGTAGGCAACTTTGTAGTTAGGGTCGAGGGCTGCATGAAAGTAAGAGTGTCGTCAAAATGAGAATGTGTGAATTAAGAATGGGGCATGTACCAAGGCAGATGAAGTAGACATCTGTGTCATTTGTCTTGCGGTACCACTTAGCCAGATTGTCCAGGCCGGATGTGACAGATGCTGAAAGTACGTCGAATGTTGAAGTGCCAGCCATGCGTTCCCACGTCTCTTGAAGATATTCGAGGACAGGAATGGTGCGCCAGACTGTAGGTTCCTGAGTAGCTGAGAAAGTCTGTTGAGCGTTAGCAGGCTCCTGCGCAGTGTAGTGCTAGTTAATACAGAAGGTGAAAAAAAGACAGTTGAAGGAACTGACCTGTAGCACGTCTCGAATCAACTCCAACTTTGCCCACTCCTGTTGTGTGAGCTTGAATGCCGAATATGTTTTCCCTTGTAAGTTGGGGACTTCTCCGCTGTCGTCAGCAAGTTGCGTGAACCTGTTCACTCCCTTAAATTCAAATAAATTAGATAGAACATAACACTTAATATAAAACAAACCTTGCGTAAACGAATCACTCGCTCCAACATCTTGAAGAGTGATGCCCAACGTGTTCGAACCCATTTGAGAAGTTCAAGAGTGGGGAGGTCAACCTCAGCGCAGCACTTCTTGAAGAAAACACGAGCTTGCAGGGACTTTCATATCTGCGTGACAAGTGAAAGGGCTTTACCGATAGTATTGGCAACGTCGAAATCGGTTTCATCGTCATCGTCGTCATCTTCTGCTGTCTTCTTGAGTAAAGCACTGGTGGATGTCGGGGCAACCCTCTCAACGAAATGCTTTGCTGCAAGATGCAGCGCATGTTCCATACAACGAACACGATGTTCGACTGGGTCCCAGTTGATGCCATTAGGGTTAGGGTCGATCTCCAATGCGACAGTTCGGATCGCTGTGTCGTTGTTCATGGCATTGTCAGCTGTGAACCAGCCAACCTATGATCAAACAATTAGTAGATAAACAGTAAGTACAATGACATAGATACTCACCTTTTTGCATATATCATACTTATCGATCACTTCGATCAAAATACCACCAATGTTAGTGCCGCTGTGGTTACCCTTAATGAGCCTAAAGGCAAGTTGCTCCGTCTTAAGTTCCCACTCCTGAGGTTTGTCTGCGGGTGAGTCAATGTAATGGGCGGTGACGGAAAGGAATGGGTCGCCTGGTTCAGAAGTCCAGGAGTTGAATGTCATCGGAATCTTGCTGTCAATGTGCTATGACAATTATAATGAGTGAAAATCAGACAATGACAATTATTAACAAACACTTACTGCTAGTTTTTCCTTGACTCGTTCGACAGCAAGTTTTGCTCTCTCTAGAATCTCGTCTCGTGTCTTAGTGCGGTGTGGAATATCTTGATCTGAAAGACTTGGCCGAAGGTATCGCAGGAGGCAGCGAAAGGATCCTTTGTCGACAAGTTGAAATGCCTGCAATTGCGTGAGGATGTGTACATGAAAGAAAGAAATAAACAAATAGTACCTCATCCTCGGCAACGATAAGCTCGACAATATAGTCGACAAGGCCTGACTTCGAAAACTGTGGTGGCTTGGGGACAAGGGCACGATCAAGAGTTCGCTGCCCTCCGTCGGATACCTTGACATTCAAGGGAATAGCGCGCTCGTGCATGAGGATGCCTTTCTCCTTGCAGCGACTCTTGTAAATCGGAAAGTGGCAGTTTGGATTCCGGGCGATGTGAGTATGACGGGTAGAAATGCTGCCTTTGAAGAAACAGTTTTGAAGAGGCACATTTGCTTCCCTATGAGACGGAAGGCAAGTTAGTAAAAAGACGCTTGAAGATGGGGAGCAAAACATACTTGCAAACATTACACCACCATCCATCCTCACTTTCACTGGTGTGTGTGTTCTTGTGGCCTTTTTCCTCGGTGAAGATCAACCGGAGATCTGCCGTCCACTTGTCTTTCTTTAGACTTTTGCGAACCTGGAGGTCTGATATGAGGAAAGCAGGAGAGAGTCTGAAAACACACTTACATCTCGGTCGGCATCTCCAAATGCTTTAATTTGCTGGTAAGCTTCTTCAGCTTCAGCTTCAGCTTCCTTGGCTTCTTTGTCACCTGAGTCCGCAACAAATGACTCATCCTTGTCACCATCGTCGTCGTCACCGCCGCCATCATTGTCGCCAATTGTAGAAGAGCTGGTTGCAGAGACAAGTGGGCGCTTGGTGGCAGGGGGCATGGTGGTAGTACCTGAACGTTTGCAGGAATGGCACTGCTTGCTGCTTCTCGCACCTTTGCGGAAGGCTTGATAGGCCGGCCATGTAGCGACGAGAACCAGCAACAACTGTTGCAGGCATTCGGTGAGAGCCTACGAAGAGTCCAGGGTATGAGGGCCAGGGGGCAAAGCCTTAGATGAGGATTCAGGATGGGGCGAGATGGGCATGTCGTTGTCAGGATCATGATACCATTCGATTTCGGATGCATCCTTCAAATGCCATTAGCATTAACTGCAGAGTTAAACATGTTTTGATAAATAAACTTACCTTGCATATACCCCACCCTTTTATTCTTGGCTGATGTTCTGCGCAAGGCCAGAATGAGATGTGAATATTCATTTCGATCAATCGTGTTGGTGATGCAATGTCTATTCCGATCAATCGTGTCGGTGATGATGGCGCCGGTGAGGATTGTGCCGGGTGATGATTTTACCGGCAAACTTACTGATGTGTCGACAGTGAGTATCCTTCGAACCTGAGGAGTCGCAGAACAGAAGCAACAGAAGCAACAAACCTGCAACTCTAATGATGGGTTCGGACCGGTTCAGACTCGTCCGAACGGGTCTGACGTCCATCCGAGACCACCTGAATGAAGAACTTATGTAAGGTTCAGTCCTGTATTGTACATCGAACCCCTGACCGAACAGTGGTTCCGTTCACAAAAGTTCACATCAGGAAAATCAAAAAAATTCTTAATGAACCTTAGATAAACTTAGCATCACTTAATAAATATTTTAAGTCGGATTCAGCCAAAAAACATTAAGGGGATTGTGACTTGCCACAAGTAGGGTCTTCGGATGAATCTGACTTAGCTGCTCTGATTGCTGTGCTTATTATTAGAGCTAAGTGAAAGGTAGTAGGGTCTTCGGCTGAATGTGACTTAGCTGCTCTGATTACTGTGCTTATTATTAGAGCTAAGTGAAAGGAAGTACTAGTAGTACAGTACTACTAAGGCTACTACTAGCAGAAAGACTGTTTCAAAGTACTTTCAGGCTCCAAAGCTTCAAAAGTCAATATTAAGTAAAAAACAACTGAACTTTTGCATGGGTGACTTAGGGCTGTTTATTGCATGCGCACCACTTAATGTACTTCAAACTACTTTACTACGCTCTGAAAGGTCCTGAACTGAGCTTGAGCGCACCCTTAAGGACATAAAATCACTGAGATAAGTCAAACGCAGCATGATAAGAATCTGTTCAAGTCACATGCAGTAGCATTCAAGTTGTGCAAAGTAGTACTAGTAAAACAATGAAAAAAAACAAGAATCACCGGCGCCGGCTTCAAGGAGGAATGAACAAGCGACTTTGAGGCTCCTACTCCACATCTGAGTCAGATCCATCATTTCCCTCGGACTCGGTGTCAGATATGTCCACCAGCTGAGCGCGTTCATCCAGATCAAGGTCATCCTCCACAGCAGCATCATCAACGTCATCGCCAGGACGACGACTCTTCTTTGAGAATTCCATGGCAGATGCAATGATGACTTCGAACTTGTCTTCGCGGAGATTCTTCATGATAGCCTTCGCATAGGCGCGCGTCGATGTACCCCAGGAGATGTCGTTGAATCCTGTTTGCCGACAGGACACCTTGCCAGTCGACTGATTCATCGTCTTTGGCAACGAGATGCTGGTTTTGTTCTTCACGGCCTGAACCATTTTGATGGTGAGAGTACGAGTAGACCAGAGAGTTAAAGCTCGTTCGACCTAGTTAAAATTGTCAGTTCGTGAGTTTCGAGAATAAATAGGATGACGAGTACTTACCGCAGCACATGACAATGCGAGACCCCCAGCAGGATTTGCTAGTACACCTGGCTTGTCTACCCCAGGTATCTTTTGGGCACCACGGGTCACGGTGAAGTGTGCACCGAAGGTTTGCACAACAAATGCACCTTGATAAAGGCCCCGGAATTTCTGCGTTAAGCATTAGCACAACAACAAAAACAACTCGGAAATTGATTGAGACGGAAGGAGTACATACAGACTTGTCATCACCATT
>NW_024541654.1:0-16920 GCF_016758755.1 Suillus discolor
ACACTATGTAAGTGATGCTAAGTGTCCGTCAAGGCATAGAAACAACCAGAAGCCAAGTGAGTATGCAATAGTTATAATGAGTTTTTTTTGCCTTTTATTTTTATTGTGTTTGCCCTTGGGATGTAGCTGTTTGTAATTTAATAATGGGTCTCAAAGCAAATATGAAAAACCAACAAACAAATGAAAAACTTCAGCATTGCTTGAAAATTTTGACATCTTCAGACTCTAACAGAACTAGTGCTAGTGTGTACTTAAGTCTCGAGAACATAATCATTCATCATCATAATTGTATTATAATTGTCATGGCAGGAGTTAGTAGTCATGGACAGGGATCTCGAGGTTGTCCAGCAAGGCATGGTACTCATGGATTTGTAACTGATTCTTCTACTTCTTAAAGTGCTAGCCTGCCCATCAGTGTAGGATCAAGAGATCAATCTAAGCCACCTACCATATATTGGGACAAGAATAACAGTCCACGCACTGCTCGCTTTATTGAGTGGTGTGATGCAAAGGAAGAAGGACACACACACCAACAGATGACAAACACAGAGAATATGTACTTGTAGCAGCTTGCAACAACCATTTTCCAGAACAATGAAGATCCAAAGGTCAGGGAGTACTTTAGAGCGCATCCCCTTACCTTTACAAAGCCATTCAAGCCAGTTATATTGTGAGTCTTGGTTATAGCCAAAGCTAATATCATGGTGCTTCAGTGCTAACCTGGCCACTAACTAGCTACTTTAGGCTACACAAAGAAAAATAATGAAATTAATGTGCAGCTTGGCCAGACTGGTGCTGGTCTGTCTTTTGAGGCCATCAATGGAGATGAGAAGATAAAGAGTATCCTTGGTTCGTACTTTCTTTCCTGATGCCAGTCCACACTCTAAGGATGCTCTAGACTGGCTCTTGGTGACATTTCCATGGTGGGTTGATCTCCATGGATGGTTGAGAACCAATCTTACATACAACACTTTGTTTTTGACGGCTGATCCAGGCCAGGATTTGCAGCTGATGCTGCAGGTCTCTTTGGAAAAGGCAGGAGGGCAAAGAGGATATCTCTCTGCCTATGGATAATAAAGACCATGTAGATGAAGACCATGTGGATGATAAAGACCATGCAGATGTTGAGAATAATGAAGGAGGAGATCCTGGCCAATCATAGATGAAGGAATAAATCAGGGCAAGCACAATGATTTTCCTATGGACAATACTGGTGTCCCCTTCACGTCTTATAACAATCCAGACCAGGACTGGCCCAACTGTGACAATCAAAATGATTCATCTGGTCCTTCATCACTGCAGTTTCCTCAGCCACAAGCATCATTATCTAACTCCTTGCTCATTGTGCAGCCTTTCTCAAATTTTCAATTACCAGTGTCTAGCAACCAACACCCATTCATATCTCCCCTCAACATCAATTATACAATACAGTGAGGCCCTACTATTTCTCTTAACTCTCCAGAACCAGATGATGGTAGACGAAAAATTTCCCTTGCTGTCCACCATTTCCTTGGGTAACACTAAGACCATTGACCATCACGATATGCAGATAGAGCCCTCATCAGATGACTCTAATGCAGCCACAAGCCAGATGATGAAAACCCTGACAATGCATTCATGCAAAGCCAGTGGCATTCATCATTCTGGACACACATCATCTGATCAGGACTCTGATCCTTCATCAACTACCTCTAACAGATCTCTCTCTCACAAGCAGCCACATGATGTGGTATCCGACCTTAATGCAAAGCCTAAATGAAGCATCAGGCACCCTCATTAAGCACATCCAGGAATTGTCTGTGGCCAAAGCTGAACACAAACACTTGAAGATAGAGTCTAAACTGGCTGGTATGGAGCTCAAGGGCCATCTAAATTGAGATGAGCATGGATACCTGCCTCCAGACTGCTACTGCAACTCAGAATCATGAGCGTGCTATGGCAGACGAACAGATGAAGCAACTTAAATTGGAAATCAAGCTCGAGCAAGTGAAGTTAGAGCGCTTGGCTTTGGAGAGGGCAATGTTTCATCAGGGTAACTAACAGGCCTTGCATCATTCAGCATTTTTCATCCTGCCGCACAATTTCTCACAAATTCATACTGCATTCTAGGCCCACTTTTTCATTGTAGCTAATCATGTATACATGTATTTGAATTGAGCCTCACGTTCATTGCATTGCTCATTCAGATCTGCACAATAAGTGGCCCATCAGCATATTACGAAAAATTTGCCCCTCTGAACCAATGAAGCTCTCATCTCCAGCACTGTCCTTGTCATTCTCGCCACCTTCTTTCTTGCCACCATCTTCATGTCTACCTTACTGTCTCGCTTCATGAGCAAAGTGCTCAAATGAGTCATCAGTGGTGAGTTTTTCCTCAATTTTGATGATCAAGTTATGGATAATTAAACAGCACCTCATCCACATATTTGCTTCATCTAGGTCTCGCTGTGTCTGGATTTGGATCTGCAGTTCATGAAGGGACTGGAAGTGTCCCTTCAGTGAACCATAGCCATGTTCAGAGCAAACACGGACCTGGAAATGTTGGAGTTAGTTGATGTGGCAAGAATGGTTCGTCCTACCTTTGACAAATGATAGTTAAACATTTTCTGATCATGGGTCAACCCGCCAGCTGCTGATCACTTGAAGGGTACAACACACCACAGATGAGAGCCATAGGCCATGTCAGTCCAAATCCACTCGTTTCCGCCCAAAAAGGTCTGAGGATGGTGCACAATTCAGGCCTTTGAAAAAACACATTAGAGTCATGCACACTACCAGGAACACCAATGACATAGTCGACAATGCGCAGGTTGTGTGGCATGATTATGACCTTTGGAAGATGTGAGTTTTTTTTTCATTATAATTCATGACATACCTGAGCTGATAGCAAGTAATTTGATTTGCAGTCATAAAAACCCTCTCCGTGCCATCCAGGCTTTTGAACCAAGTTAATTGGTGTGCCGTCAACACAGAGAAACCCATCCCTCCACTCTGGACATGTTTGCTCTTTAACCCATGACTTTGCCCTCTCCCTCTCAATCTGATCATCCTCGTAAAGTGGGTTGAAATGAATCACGACATCATGATGCTGAAGAAGCGCGATCATTACACACCAGTGACAATTGTAAACTGTCCCTGTTGAGATGCCTGCCCAATCTGCTATGTCTTCTGTTGTCGCTGCATTTCTGTAATGACCTGCGCTATTTAGGAATATTGCAAGTTGCATAGGAACAGGTAACTGCAGGTTATTTGAGTTGTTGTAGAAAACTGGGTGACCAAGGATTGTATTAACAAGGTGCTCGAAAACGGGAGGATCCACGCAAATTTTACAGCAAAACTTGTCAGGATGATCCAGTGCCCATTCCTTGAGCAGATGGAGCTGTGGCGCACGGCTCAATTTTGGATGTACAAAGAGAATACAACTCTTCTCGACTTCATCATGCAAGGCTTCAATTGTATCACTAAATTCTGTGAAACTACATGACATTGTCAGTATCTCAGTCACAGAGGACACCAACATCAAGAAAAGCGACTCGGTAAGGGAGGAGCCAGATGATATGGACAACATATCTATATCTGAGTCTCCAGACTCAAATGAAGAACCTGAACTGCTATCATCCCACTCATCAAGTCCTTCAATAGCAGGTCTTAGCTAGTTCGAGGTATCGAGCTAATTGTAGGTCTAGTTGTTTGGTACGTAGTGCTTGCAGGATGTGTTCATGGGCTGAAGTGTGAGACATCGTTCATCATTATCGATCTCATCGTGATTGTACTTTGTATTATGTTACCTAGCTTAATCAATTCTGGCAGAGATTTAATATGGCTTAAAGCCTTCACATTTTAGATATATCTTTTGCTTTTATATCTTAACTTTGAGATCCACTAATGTATGATGAATAGGACCTGGCCTTAAAATGATGATTCTATGAACATTTGCCTAGAAAATGTCAAATTGCTGAATATACCATTGATGAAGTGCACTTTGACAATGGCTCCATTGATGATTCAACAAGATGTCCATAGTGATAGAGAGGAAAAGAACATGCTTAATAGCTATACTTTAGATTACTCTCCAACTTGAGTTCTGTAATTTGCTATCATTACCAGGACTTCCACCTCATTATATTTTCTTATTACCTGTTAAATGCAAGTTTAGCATTGGTCTCCATCAACCAGAATCACATGCTGACAGCTGCCACTGACTGTAGCTTATGTTTTCACATATTTCAAAGCATAAGGTCAAACCATATATCACATACTTATTGACATTAGAAGAACAACTTATTTTGCCCTGTCACCTTTCAATGCATGTTACACTTTCAAGAAGCTATGGTCATGATTTGATCTGTTTAGTGAGAGATTTCAATGATGAATTATTCTTACCACATCTATAAGAAGATTTAAAGGTAGAAGATGAAAGAATACAAGAACTTATCAATAAAATGCAGAAGAAGGTTCAAGTTCATGGAAAGGGATTATGGACCACAAACATAAAATTCACTTTAAATCCATTCATGTGGATAACAGAAGATTTCTGACATACATAAAAAACATTAAAATAAGATAACATACTACAATTACAGCTGAACTAGCGTACAACTCAGTCTAAATGATGCTCATGACTCCCTTATGACTAAAAGGTAGATGTTAAAATATAGACATAAACAGTACTACTACCCTGCATCTCTACTACACACACAAAATTAGACAAACAACAATAAATTTAATGACAGAAAGCAAACCAATAGGTATTAAAGACAGAAAAGCACATGAATCAGACATAGTGAAGATTGAAGATATGATACCAAATTGTGTAAGAGAAAAAAAAAGGGCTCCACAAGATAGTTTATTAGCAATGCCAACCCCTAGTTTTGATAAGTATTACTATCTTTTGCTAACTGTGTTCTAACTAAGCTTGTACAAGCTATATAAGCTGTATGGAGACTTGACAAAATTACTAGTTTTCTAACCTTATTCTAGTCTCTACTATTCTTAACATGCTATGTACTATTTGACTTGATTGAGCCTCCTATAAACACTAAAATTGTCATATCTTTTGATTTTGTGGACTAAATTTAACAGATGTTGGTAATTTTCTGATGACATGCAGAGTAAATTTTAGATGCATCAGTAAATCATGAGTTCACTTATTACTTACTTATATCCAACTTTTCACATGACTTAGTAGGAAAAATGTGCAAAGTCTGAAATCTAGGCCCGCAGTAGGGCTGAGGCACGAGGCCTTGATAAGGTAGCATATATTGTGGACTCTGACTAGGGGTCCAGGCTGTCCACTCCTATACACCAACCCTGCTGACCACTGTCTCCAAAGATAGGGTGCAGTTAGGAGGAGGGAGAGAGGAGTAAGTAAGACAGTGAGGGTCAGTAGTGGTTTCGACCTCACAAAGGGTCTCATCAAGGGGCTTACTGCTGCCCCAACTGCCTCACCTCTGTTTCTGTTTAATAACACTACCTCTGAGCCTTTTATGTAGAAAGAGAGTTGGTGTTATGCTGACAACAAAATAGCTTGTTAACACTCTAACATCTAGCACCAATCTAGCACTCACTCTTTTTCTTTGTTCTTACTTTTTCCATGTTGCTTGGCTTCTTTTTCAAAATCTTTACTTATTTGTCTCTTTTACATATTGAGCTGCATAAAGTTTTTGAGTCTAAAAATAAGTGTGAAAAAGTAAAAATGAGTAATGTGTCACTTATTTTAAGTGCTAAAAAGCTAGAAAAATGAACTCATGATTTACTGATGTGATATTGATCACAGATAAGGTTATCTGGTGTTTATATTACATACAAGTGTTCCAATCACCTTTGGACATTTCCTACCCTCAATTTCAGGAATAGATGCTCATATACTATGTTCACTTGTCATCTTTTCCCCTTTGTTATCTGTTGGAAACAGTGCCTGAATGTCTCAGTGACATCACACTCTCAAAACTGCCGTGTATTGTTGTCTGTGCATGAAAGGCCATGATGGTCATAGAAAAGGAGAGAACTTAGGAGAGCAATGAGTGGCTGGGATTGAAAAAGTGATAATAGAAGACAAAATGATTGGAAGTGCAGGAGTGATTGACATGCAGGTGGTACTCAGGTGGAGCATGCACATGGGGTGTATGTGAATTGGTCCCACACATCAGAGTTTGGACCCATCAAAAAACTATCATTGAACGATCTCTGTTTGGTATAGTCTCGGTCGAACCACATTGAGCCAGGAACTTTACCAAAACATAAACCGAAAGTTTAAAAAGCAAGCAAGGACAAGCGGGAACTGTATCACTGTTATCAAAGTTGCTGATGATCAATGATAAAGTGCAATCAAAGATTATCTGTCTACTCAAATACAAAGCATCAATACTGCTACTGATCTACTACTACTGTTCAACTCGGTGGATAATATCTTCCTGTACTGCATCAAACCAAGCGCTCAAATCATTCAACACATGGATTGTCTTGTTGATATAGCGCATAATCTCCTGGTAAATATCATCAAAGGTCTGCGAGTTCAATGAAAAATCCTTGAATTTGCCTTTATATGCATTCAGAATGCAGTAAAGTGTGGCCCCACAGACTCCAAAGAGCCTATCCATCTGTCCATTCAACACCTTTGACAGTCCTGCCTTTAACACATCAATGATCATGTTAATGAGAACTGGGTGCTCCAGCGGACATTTGATTTCTTGAGGATCAGCCATTGAATGTCCCACAAGTTGACACATACCTTCTCGAATGAATGTAGAAGCTGTAAATCCTTCAACAGTTCAGGAACTGTAGATTCCCTGTGCAAGATGTTGTCAACCAGCGAAAATAGGGGCTGACGGAGGTTGTAACCAAGGTGGACAATGTTCATTGCATGGGCTTTAAACCCATGGCGCATATCAGCCAATGACGAGACCATATAGTCATGTATCCCTTTCAGTTCCGTGACTGTAGCTGTAAATTAACAATAGATCAGCGATACAACATTTTAGATGCCACTAAAATTTACATTGACCAAAAAGTTCTGTTTTGGCAGCCTGTAGTGCCATGTTGATCATGGCGTCACGCATAGCAGTGTCCAGGGCTGCATCTGTATCAATTGCAACATTGAAGACAAGGCTGCGAAGCTTGTCTTTCGCGAGCTCTCTGTACCTGCGTGCCATTGGTTGTGTAAGTGTCATGAGTTTGTCATCAGTGCGCGCGACTAAATGACATGTAGGTCAAGTGAATGTCAATCTCTAGTACATGTATCACAGTTGCCAAGTACAATATTCAGATGTCAAGCTGCAGCAACCAGTAGGCAACGAAGATAAGAGATATATTACGCTGCACTGCTATAACAGACGATAGCGTAGATGATCTACATATAATCCTTTATAAACAAACCCTTAAACCCGCTTTGTAAATGTCAGCGGAACATCCCTGACACCTAATGTAATAGTCATTTTGGCCTGCATGACTCTTTCGCGCCATTCCTCTTTGGTTTCCTTTTCTCCGGTAGAGACATTGACAGACAGGAGAGGCTCAACGCGCCAGTCGCGTAGAAGCAGTACTAGGAAACAAACGGCCTCAGTTGTCGCGAACTTCTTGCCAAGGCAGGAGCGTGGGCCTGGAAGCAGCATTGAATGACCATTGACATAGACGAAACCGGCAGCATGGTACATACCAACGCCAAAACCAGTGTGATCTTCGCCGCCTGCAATATATGCATTGCTCGTGCTGTTCGCATACCAACGTGCAGGTTTGAACTCTTCGGGGTCAGGGAAATATTCTGGGTTGTAATCTAGTCATCCTGTAAGGTGAAAGAGTATCCAAGAACAATATAATCACACGTACGGACACCGATCATGTCGACTATGACCTATTTATCCACAGCATGAGATGACTGACCATTTTCTGGGAAACCAATTGCAACTTACATGTGTACCTTTCTTGACTGGCAACATCTTCGGTTCCTCGTCAATGCCCGAAAGATTGAGCACTGTGTCTTGCTTCGCCTCCCTTATGAGATAGACACCAGAAGCTAGGAGGAGCTCAGCTTGGAACTAGTCAGAAGAAAAGTCACACACGGAACATTCTGACTCCTTCATAGAATGCTGCGAGAGCTTTGTCCAGTTTGCTATAGTCGTCGAATGTCTAAAAATGCGATTATGTATATGTAATGGAGACGTCTGATTTCGAACAGGCTCACAATCTCGCCATTTTCACGCCCTTTAGTGACTTCGTGAACTTGCTCGACTATCTCATCCTGAATAAATGGGTGTAATGATAAAAAACCAAGAGTAGCTGCCAGACTGTGTGATGTTGTCTCTGTGAAGAATTACTTAAAACTCTAGTATGATCAATGTGGTAAAACGCACCATGGCCAGCAAATAGCAACGCAAAGACATTCCCGATCTACAACGACCATTCAGCAAAACATTCTCCGAGATTTTGGAAAAGAGTACCAATTCCTTGTTGTCCAGATGTAGCTTTCCTTCATCGTGTTCGCTCGCTCGAACAAACAACGAAAGAATATCTTTCGATGTATCATCATCAGCTGAAGAATCTATTGCTTCACGCCTCGCCTGGATATGAGAATTCATGAATGCCCTCATGGTATCGAACACTTCACGGGTCTGCCGAACCCTATGAATCGGAATGTCAATGACACTCAACTCGAAGAATTGGGGAAGGAAAACCTACCATGGCAACGGCAATTTCCAAGCCCATCTTGGAGCTGCAATCGCAAAGGCATTTCTAAGCGTTATGATTTCCAAACATTGCTGAATCGACATTCGTCCATCATGAGAGGGTGGCTCTCCCCAGGAAAATGGGAGACCGAAGCCAGCAGTAGCCATGATGGTGAGGGTGAACTGCAAATGATTAATCTCAAGTATGAACGCTGCACGAAGACACTTACCTTGATTGTCAGTGATTGGATACGTCGAACGTCTATTGTCCCTTTCTCTCCCCACCCTTCACAGTCAATCATTTCAGAATATGCCTTGTGTGTAGCATTCCAGACAAGTTGATAGCTGTGATAATAGGTTATGGTAGGCTTATCCCGAAGCTAAGCACAAAACGCACGTGTCCTTATTGAACGCAGGTCCAGTGATCCTCCTGTGCTTTCTCCATTGATCCTGAGACGTCACCGCAACGACATTCGGACCCCAGAATCTGACATTCATTGGAATGATGCGATCGTTCGATGGAGGAGGTCAACTCACAGAAACAAGCGACCCATATCATCAACCTTCCCAAATGCACCTGTCTTGTGACCAACGGTCACGACCTGCTTGGTGACATCCATAGATCGTGTATATATTGACGGTGCACCAGAGAAAAAAGGTACCACCGAGACTGTGTCACTGTCAAAGCGACGATAAACTAGTGGTGGACAGGGATGACGGTGAATGTGCCAGATGTGTGGTGGGGATGTCAACACTTACTATTTCTGGTATGTCTCCACGTCCAGACAAAGATTACACCTAGCGGATTGCATTAGGCGATAGTATCGTACTTTGAGAGAGAAAATCCATCATACTCGGGTTCCATGACCTTTCTGGTACGAGCACGCCTAACAAACTGAGGGGCTGAAATGGCACCCATAAGCCCGGAAGGTAATCCACTGCCTAAGCGAAGAGATTAATATCGATTATGATAATAATGAAGTCATAAGCTTCGCACCTTTAGACCAGAAACGAACTTGAAGACCTTTGAGATCGTGACTGCTGCGACCAACGCAGTCGTCGCAGTTGTCCAAGATAGATCTATACAACATATTAATTCAGCTCATATCCACTAGGTTATTGAGGGATCCACGAACTCATTCCTGATTATATGGAATTCGGAATACAGTACACCGCAGAGGAAGCTTCGAATTGAGCTAGTACGGTAGAGATGATCTTGCCTGGAAAATCATCGCGACGACTCGGAGCTGTTTCCGTCGGCAGCCTCGACCGTGGCACCATGTTTCACAATCTGAACGTTGACTCGGGAACGCTGAGACATCAGTACTAAGCATGAGAGTACCCTCAGATTCGTTCCTTGAGTTGAACGCATCGCGTCGCGTCGCAGTCTCCTAGTGATCGACGATCATCAGATACCGATGGCGAACGAGGCTACTTCTGTGGCGAGTGTTGGGCAGTTGTGTTGAATGCATGTTTAAACATTTGCGGACTCGGACTCGGAGGCTCGGAGCGCTCGCACCGGTTATCAATCATCTTCCGACTCTTCAGCTGGTAACACCACGCTACCTCGACGTCAAACAACAAGTACTGCTAGCAGCTACAAAGCAGCCAAGGAGGGAACTTACTAGCTGCCATCATCATCATGACCGATACTCCATGGCATACGGTGTAAGCCTGAGCATGTTCCTGTCTTGAATCTTCCAACCTCGTCCAAAACTTACCACCATGATAGTACCATAAGAGTCCCCTTTGCAAACCCAAAACATGCAACGATAGCAATGCAAGTGATTGACGTGGATCCAGAGCTTCAGAGAGAAGCCGTCAAACGCACTTTGACGGTGGACGGCAATGATCTCGTCGCGTATGTATTCACGAGAGGTCGCCTACTATCGCATACATGATATTAACGAAACGCAGGTCATTCGCGACTTCAACTGTTCGACTGGCGAGGCTGACGACAAATGGCTTTCTGGAGAACGTAGATCTGGTAGCCCGCACTATTGGCGAGTTTGGAGAGAACTCGGAACGAAAACAAGGGATTTCTAAGTGATCAGTCATGTGGACAACAATGGTTTGTAGGGAAGACATAGCTCCCTTCGACAGCCTTCATGGTACAGAAAGAGTTCACCAATCGCCGAACTGCGATCGTCTACTTTACACGTAATTTTTTTGGCTTCTTATACGTCATCCGCGTTACCCTCAGCTTCCTTTGCCTTCTTCTTACTCTTTCTGCTCTCACGAAGGGACTTGGTCAACAGGCTTTTGAGCTCATCATCTTCCAACTCCTTCTCAGCCTTCACCAGCTCTGGCTTGTACCACACCGGAGGGTGAGTCAACAGCAGCGGGCCGGCAGGAACTAATGCGATCGTAAAGTGGAATGCTGCCACAAATGTGTTTGCAGGAGTGTACCTACGGCGATGTCATTAAATGCGTCAGGAATTAGGGACGTGATCCACGTACACGACTTCATACGGCTTGATCAAGCCATGTTGCACGGCCTCTTGAAGACCAAGTCTTGCTCTCTTCTCATCCTCCAGTGCACGAACGTTGAATGGAAAGGCGCCAGCCTTTTTCTGCACTTCAGAGAACACCGCACGCGAGTTCTTCATCTTCAGCTGATAAGTTACTGAGCTATCTTTTTGGTAGATGGTCGTCCGAGAATCCTCGATACGTGCCTGTCGAATGTTCAACGATCAAGGGTCATTTTTCGTTTGCATTTAGCATCAGACCTTGCCATCCTCTCCTGAGGAAATGAGAATATCAATTCCATAAACCTCGTCTTCCGCGAACGTGATCGACTCAATATCACGTTTCTGCGCTTCGTTCGGATTCAGAATGATGCGCTTCTTGCCATCAATGACATTTTGCGACTGCTGACAAGAGAGCATGCCTGAATCCGTAGCATCAGATGCGAATTGCTTGCACAGCTCATCACAAAACTCACCTTCAACAGGCTTGCAATCCCACGCCGCAGCAGTTTTCGCAACGGCATCGGTGACCGTAAAGTTTTTGTTGCCAACCTTCACGAGCCTCATGGCGATCTCAGCTGCATTCCAAGCTGCCTTGATTACGTCTGCTTTTCTGCCAGTTACGGGTTCTTGCTCGGATGCGCCGACGACGATGGTCTCCGCGCTGATGGCAGCGAAACCGTCGATGTGTGCACCGATGTGTACCTTTACTACATCACCTTTAGCAAGGGCCTGGGATGATAGGGGATCTGAACTATAATAAAGTAAAGTTCTAAAAGGGTCTACGCGATGAAATATAAAAATCTACGCACGCCAGAGGGGAGAAATGGGAGACAGTGTTATTCACAGAAATCGATGTGGGGAATGCAAGGCCTTTTGTCAAAAGTCATGGACATCGCTTCAAAAACATAAAAATGATCTGACGCACCCTTGCCCATTTTAACACCCTTCACAGCTTTATTGTAAACTCCACCAGTCCCCTCCTCAATGAACTTGTCACCCTCGATACAAAGATCGATGATCTTTGCGCCCTCGACGCAGAGCTCGATCAGTTTCTTCATAACATCGTGCACGATGTCACCAGCAGTCTATACGACATCACAGTCGTTCGATCAGACTTCACGAACCAAGCACGATGATTACTACGGCCTTCATACCTTGTACTTTGTTACATCGGCTTCGCTGATCAACCGTGGTTTTTCTGCAGGCTTTGGTGCGTCTGTGGTAGCCTCAGCCATAGTGTAGAATAAATGCAAGAATAGGAAAAATCAAAAGAAGAGAATGCACACGAGGATTGGATAGATTGACTTGCAGGCACCTCAAACTTGGTATTCCCGATATGGTAATATATATCTTTCCTCAAAACTCCTGAGTCTACTGTGACGTTGCCTCTCTGCTAGGTATAGGAAGTATGGAAGATCCTTCGATATATCACTGATAACTACCCAAAGACCAGCATCCATCCCCATATGCCAGACGAGTCCATTCGTTCAATGTCGCCCTCGAAATGAAGCTTGCCGACGGTCCACGGACGTGTTTGCGTAACAGTTCGAACTTCGCCAACGTAAGCCCGGATCTGGGATACCGAATATTTTTTGTCTGCTCATGGAACAATCTATACAGTGCCAGCGTAGCTCTGTGATCATGTACCCAGTGCTGCGTCCAACTTTCCGATTCTTTTCAAGCTGATTCAAATGGAGTCTCATTCAGCAGTTTCCTGACATCTGGGCCAGTGTTCCAACCAATACACGCATCACAGTCCCAATACAATCTGTAACCCTGCAGCCACTGTCCCTGACGAGTCGTTTCTATGCCACATACACACTAAGGTATGTTTCAGAGCGTCATGATCGAATAGTGTAACGTTTGGGGCCAGGTCGATGCGATGGGCACCGGCAGGAGGAGACGCATAAGGTATGGGACTTTTTCTGGTTTCTCTCTGCTAGCACTCACGATAAAGCTTCAGCCGCCTACGCATGCCGCCATACTCAGGAGTGATTAGACTGCTGCGTTTCGAGAAGATAGGACACCTCATATCATTACCATATCTGGTACAAACGGTGTAGTACCTACGCGGAGCGTTAATTATTGACCCATGGAGATCTTGATTCTTGTTCGCCTGTTTTTTAAGCCTCTTCTATGAAAGGTACATTGGCCAGGAGACTATTTTGGTGCACACTTCTTCCGGTAGGATATGAGGAACGCCATCATTGAGTATCAAGAAATTAGTCGCGAGGGTTTTTCTGGTTATCATGAATCGATGCTATAATTTTCTATAGTTATACTCGCTAATACATTGAAGTTCAATGGAGTATACAGTCTCAAGACGAAGGCACACCATATATATCTCTATACTCCCTCATCGCCCGCAAACTTCTCTTCTCTTCCTCTGTTGTCTGCCCTTGTGCTTCCTTTTCCTCTAACCACTGTACTAGATCTCGCATCTTCAAGACACTTCGCACCTTCCCCTTACCTCCCAGTAAAGTCTCCAGCTTCATCACCGAGCTGACCTTGCATCCCCGCTCGTCTATCTCGGAAAACTCCTCCCGATCGAGAAGTTGTACAACTCCAACCACTTCTCCGCCCTGCCGAGCCACAAGTTTTATAGTAGAGCTTACTGCAAGGCCAGTGGTCATCACGTCGTCCACAATCACTACGCGCCATTTCTGATTGCGACCTGACGGCCATCCCACGACATTGCCGCCTTCACCGTGATCCTTTACTTCCTTCCGATCGTATGCGAACTTGACATCGCGGCCATATGTGGATGCAAGTACGAGTGAGGTACAAGCTGCGAGGGAAATGCCTTTGTAGGCAGGTCCAAAGAGAATATCGAAGTCGGAAAAGGGGTTGACCATGGAATCATCATCGTCATCAGAGGCCGCAGCGCAGAGGGTGGCAGCATAAGCTTGTGCGACTGTGTATAAAATGGTGCCATCGGACATGAGACCCGCGTTGAAGAAGTAGGGAGATTTACTGGCGTGAGTCCAGGATAAGTCGATGGAAACAATTATGCATGTCACTCACCGGCCAGATTTGAGCGTGAAATTGCCGAATTTGAGAGCACCGACTCGCGCAGCTTGCTCGAGGAGTTGTGTTTTGTAAGAATCAAGCGAAGGCATTTTGGCAGTCTGAGGTCTGGCCGCAGATAAGATAGTCTCGTCTGGTCCAGAGTGAGCTTTAATTTTAAATGTAAAAATGGGTCACGTGAACAATTCATATCCCACTTGTTGATCTTGCGCTGATCAAAAGTACTTGTTCTCGAACAATATGCGGAACTGTTGGAAGCCATTGATCCTCGAAAACCCACAGTGATAACCAAAATATCGGTACAATCGACCGAGGATATCAAGATAGCGTATAACCTTTTCCATCGCAACTGCCAACGATATCAGCACTTCCGAGTCGTATCACATTCGCCAGCTGGACTATTCATACCTTGAAGATGACTCAAGACTCGGCGAACGCCTCCATTTTATCGGACAGCACATCTTTTTTCGGGAAAGACTCTTGGACATGGATTTTTGCGCCGATAACGAAACCGTTTTCTGTTTATTCTTGGGACTGCTGGCGACGCCTGTGTGCATTGTGGCAACAATACATCTTGACACACCTTTGTAAACTGTGCGGCACGTATTATTTCTGGGACATCACGTCTTCTCAACATGCAAACTATCACATCCTCTTCCTGCCCAGAATTCGAGTACGCACGCGCGGAAAGTGCTGCAAGAGCAGGGTATAACCTAGACCCTATCACCCGGCTACCCTAGTATAAGCATAATCCAGGTGGTATGCTTTACACGACGCCTGGATGCGGGAGGGGAGATCATGATCATGATTATTGTTATGCAGAAGGGGGTGGCATGGAAGGTCAAGCTCCTTCAAGTTGGCAGCGCAAAAAGAAGAAGTCGACTGCCACTGATGCAAGTACCGCATTGGCCACGTCAGTATCGACCACGATCCCCTCATTTGCCGCACCAGCAATCCTGTGTCCATCACTTTGACTTCTCCATCCTTTCAGAGTCTACCTTCTCGCCGCTTATTTCCCTTTCGCCACCCGACATCGCGGCTCACATCTCTATCATCATGGACTGCAGCACCTCGCTCAAGAGATTGTGGGTTCTTTTGGAAGTATTCCACCATCGTCTTGTCACCGTGCACCCGTCTGGCAATAACGGCCATCTGGCCATCTGTGGATGTAGTGATTGTGTAGCCTGACTCGCTATCAACGGAAATCGCCATCGTATCCGTCTGGTCCGAGTCACCTGTCTGCATGCTCCTGACACGACGGTCAATATTCTTTTGGTCGGGCGGATGATCACGAAGGGCTGTGGTTATGATTGTCGTTGTAATCCGCCTCGCTGTGAGCCCGTGTGAATCTCCCGTTGGGATTATTCCCTGTCTGATCTTCTTTGTCGATCGCACTTTCATTCGTCCTGAGCCCGAGTCTACCTCGCTCCCTCCACAGCTCGATGACTTTTCCTTTGTGAAAGTTGCTCAGAACCTCGAACTGTTGCTCACTTGCTTTGAAGGTGACACCGATAAGGATACGGAGGGTTGCTGATTGGGCAGTTCCTCACCCTATCAAAATGCAAGTTTCATCATGCCTACTAACGTATGAGGCCTCAATTGCATCGCAACTCGGCACGGAAAATATTATTTCATAATCCTCACACGTTCTAGACCGTCTTGAGCTTCTTGCCAGCCACCATCGGAAGCGTGGCATACTATGAATGAAGGTATATGATTTCGTCGGAAAGAGCAATTGTCATTTAAATCCCCATACGTTTCAATCCTGGCCTTATACCTAAACTATCGATGCACGCTAGTACTGTATCGATCTTGTCCGAATCTTGTTGCACTTCTTGATCCATTCCTTACAAGCTCCTCTCTGTATAAATACATAATAATGTATAGTTCACAGCTGCTTCTTACAACTCTAAAGGTGTTAGGTCGATTTCACAACGTTGCGGCTGCGATGATCGAATCCGATCACTCATATCAATATTGGTTTAGATGCAGAAGGCCCTATATAATATACAGGAGCCACAGATGTGCTGAAAATGCCTAATATAATCAGTCCATTCATTGAAGCATGTGCGAGATTGTGTATGATGAAGGGGTATATTTATGAAGTTGTGTGTCATGATTCATGATTTAAAACATACAAAGCCACGAAGGCTCCGGCAATATTCCGCTGATTCATCTTGAGAAGAACTTGCATTTTCCTGCGGCAGAGAGTTACGCCAGAGGCGCCAATCTGGAGGTTTGCCGACGGGCTCGTTCCACGTCAATTCCGCTCGCATGCGTCCTCGTAAGCTAGTACGATCTGCCATGTCGCTGTAGGAATACAAACAAAAAGTCAGTTACGTAGGTTCATTCGTTCAAAAAGCGAACGAATTACTTTTCCCAGTTGATCCAATCGCGTTCAAAGTAATCACGAAGTGGATTGGTAGGCGACGGGCGGAGGTCGGACCGAGCTGAGGTAGGCTTCTGTTGGTTGTTCGGACAACTCGGGGTGTGGGGTCTTCGTTATACAGTCTTTCGTAGGCACTCCAGATCGACTCTTTACAACCCACGATTGTCCGCACGGTCCGAGCTAGGTGCATGCATGCCCACGACGACATGGTTTGCTCAGAACCCTCTGCCGTCATCACAGAAGCACGGGCGCTGGGATCGGCTTCGGATGACGGTTGGGCTGACAAGGCCCGAAGCTCGAAAAGAGTTGCAGGATCAACCTGTATAGTCGATACCGAATGTTGAGTTGTGAGCTGTTGTCTGGCAGAGGAGTC
>NW_024541655.1:0-16893 GCF_016758755.1 Suillus discolor
CCCAAAAGTTCCTCCCTCTTCGACACCGACGGCTCTTCTATCATCACCAAACTGGAAACCACCACGAAGATCCTTGCCGGTACATCGATACCATAATCACATCTTACTTTCCCTGCTTGATCAGGTATACCATTCCCCCTCTGTCCTTGAGCCGGGCTTCGACTCGACGACTGCTCTCGCAAGCTTGTACAATACTCGCGGTCTGATCCCGCATGCACCGGGACGTCCTTCCAGACGCAATTCGGGCACCTTTTGGGTACGGTGCCACGTATTATTCATATCACTTCGATCGCTATTGCATCACACGTGTGGCGGAAGATTTTTAGCTGACCCACTCAACGCGAGCTGGGAGAGAAGTACAAGCAGGAGGTGCTGAAGTACGGTGGTGGGAGGGACCCGTGGTTGATGCTCAGTACATTGCTCGATGCACCTGAGCTAGAAGTCGGCGACGCAGAAGCGATGCGGGAAGTTGGAGATGGAGGATGGAAGATGGAGTCGTTCCGGAAAGACATTAGGATCTATACTACATCAAACTATCACGCTGCATTGTTATCTCTGACTAGATCCTAGAACGCGATTATTATTATCGCAGGAATTACAACAGGTTTCTTTTGTTTGATTCCGGTACATACAGAGCGATTGTGAGGCGAAGGGGAAATTAAGATGTAACAAGTGAACAACAAGATAAGTGTGGGATAAGTGTCATACAATGCATGATGTAGGATATATTATGCAATGTGCAACGTGCACGATGATGAGCAGAGATACGATACGAATAATGTTACATATCTTGATATGCCGCATAAGCTATACGGCAGCGTAGGCGAAGCGAGTTACACAGACACTGCGAGATCCTGCTCCAGTATCCGCGTTTGTTCCCTTAGAAGCTGGAGTTGCTCCAGCTTCGCCAAGCGAGCATCATGAGCAGGTGAGGGAGGTTGTGGTTGTGGAAGAGCATATAACAACGGGGGGAGCTGAAGCGCAGAGAGATCGATCTCTGGTAATAGCTGTGAGAAGTCATCGCAAGACGATGGCAGCGAGAATTGATTAATGTCGGACAGGAAGGTTTGTCAGAATTCATGAGATCCGTCCAGCTGAAAGGGTCCGAATGAACAAGGTCCACTGGCGGCTGAAAGGAGGTATCTATTGTCGTAGATGCTCCAACTGGCTCGCCAGAGTAATTGGGAGGATTGTAGATATCGCGTTGAAGAAATTAAAATTGTCGAATCACCTAGATCAGGTGCAAGAACGGGAGCGTGGGAATGAACTTCCAAATTGGCCAATTTTGCATCAAACGATGTAACTGTCAGACAAAATTCAGTTGGGAATTGTAGGACATGATAAAGCAGCATACGGTCTACCAGGCCAGGCTGGGTGTGTTTTTGCTGGAAAGGTTGTTCAATGGAATTTATTTGCGTGTCAGGGAACGTGATCCGTTGAAGACTTCAATGTCAACGGGGGCAAACTGATCGAAACCGACATCTCGACTGGGCCAGGAATCTCGAAGAAATTTGTCTGGAACCATCATCGATGTTTGACTCAAGTGCAACGGATGCTCTCGGAAGAGGTCAGACACAGCATGAATGCGTGGTCCAACATGTAGGTCTCTCGGACGCTTGGGCACAGCGTGAGCATCAGCGTCTGATAGCCGTCGCTTTCGTGAAGACCGTGAAGATGTCGAGGTGGCAATAATTGGACCTCTTCATTGCCATGTAGTCCGTCGCTACTTAACGGGGGGGATAGCAAGGCGGAAGTATCCGAAAAGGGGGTCAGGATTTTCGCACTAGACCTGAAAAATGTCAATCACTGGCAGTTGGCCCAATGCATGAGGATGACTTACCGAAGGCGTTTCATCGGACGATCTGCACACGAAGATTGCCTATGATCAGTTGATTCATATGATACAGAGGCCACGCCGCTTCCGACCAGCGAGAGCGGGTGGAACGAAATCTTCATCATCTTCACTCTCATCTGTGCATGACTCCTCGAGAGCGGGAACAGAGATGGAGAGGCGCGAGTGCCTGGGAGATGGATACGAAACGAAAGCTGTGTGCGCCTTCTGAGCCTGCCTATCAAGCGCTCTCTGGATTCTCCGCATCTCCTTCTCTTCCTCGCGTCGTTTCCTTTGCTCTTGTGCGCGCTCCTTCTTCTCCCGCTCCAATAACAATCTGTCCTCCTCTGTCATATCCTTGACCACTGCATCAAGGTCACCTGCAAGCGCGCTTTGGTGAAAGTAGAAGCATAAAGATCCTGTGTAGCAGCCTTCATCTGCTGGAAATCATGGAAGATGGCGGGAGCAAGAACATGGGCAGGGTCTTCTTTGACCAGAGCACGAGAAGCAGCATCAACAGTGTCAGCTCGGCAGTTGTTAAGTGTTTGCGGCAAATCGTCGTCCAGCCGATGCGACGGCGAGCACTGATGAACCAGGCAGCAACAGAGTTCATGGAACATCCAGAGCTGTTGGCAATGTTTGCTTTCATGTCAGAAGACGGGTAAGGATTATGAATATTGGCGAGAAGCCATTTGTATGCTGGTTCGATAAACGGGGGTAGGGAAGACTCTGGTGATCGTGCATCTTGTATCGTGGGTGTTGATGTAGGCGAAATAGTGACACGATTAAGACCATCTAGAATGTTCCCCAAGTCTATACGAAATAAGTTCATTGATTCTTCATGTGTTTTGTGTAAGTCGAAGAAGCAGTTCGTGATGATACCAATTCTCGAAGCCACTGAGTTCGCAAGTGATATTGTGTCGTTGGATAGCTTTCCTGTGGACACATAGCGAAAATAATCTGTGCACAATGAATCCCAAAATGACTCAAAGGACATCAAGGAGTCCTCGCCGCGCGAAATTGAGTCAATTAAGGCGTCCTCAGCTCGTAGCAAGCGCTGTTGTATGTCGTCGTCCATCCTGGGTAGTTGGTGTAGAGATGAGATTGCGGACTGTCAACAGCTTGCCGCGACGTATGTATGTATTTGTCAGACAATGCGGGACTTCAATTTGACATTTTATCAAAATACCAAAGAAATATCGATAAACACATCACCTTATTGTTCATAGGACCTACTTCAACCTGGGTTGAGCATATCGCTCGAATCTAATATTTCCGATGCCGGGAACAACTTCTGTGGAGTCAATTTTAAAGCAGATTATAGACTGTGGTCAAGATACCCAACGCCTGTGCCTCGCACATTCTTCTGTTTTGCCATCGTCGCGCTCGCATGCACCTCAATCATGTTCTCCGCGTCAACCTATTGACATCGCCTTTCCCGACCCACCCTCAATACAGCCTGCCCTTATTGCTGCTGGTGCCCACTCAGAAATTTCACTGGCGATGGACCAAGAATATCAGAAACGGGCAGCTGAATTGCGAGCTTTCTGTTGCTCAACCGCCGCACATGTATGCTCAAATCAGGCGCAGTATCCGTCCAAGTTTCGCTATGTCAGCGAACAAAAAATCTTGTCCGTATTCACCGAGCTATATCTCAAACAGCTTGTTACCTGGAGAGAAGATTGTGTTGTTTTATATCTTAAACGTTCATCAACAAGCGACAAATCACGACCTACAAGTAGTACGCCAAAATTTAATCATGTACGTTCAGTCTTTGACCTTCGCCTGTCCAACCCCGTGTAATGCCTGCCTGACTGCTTCTCCCTGTACAGGAATATGTGCCATTACTTGAATACTTCTTCGCAGAGAATCCGTTTCCATCTCATGCCGACAAGGCTTTCCTCGCAAAGAAATCTGCAATGTCGTATCGTCAAATTCATGTTTGGGTGCGCATATTTATCAGTGTCCATTGATCATGCTGTTGATAATCTCAAGTTTCAAAACAGGCGCAACAGAATGAAGAAAGAGGGTCAAATCTTGAGAAAAAAAGCAGTGGCTGAGGGTGCTACTCTTCCATTGGATAACCTGTATCAGCGTATGGAGAAATTTGTTGTTCCGGAAGAAAGGAGGGCGCCCGCGTCGCCTCCCAGTCCTCTGCATTTTCCTACCAAGCAAGGAGGGGAGATGGTGAGTGTAGTATTCCCTTTGTCTTCGTTTCATTTACGAGGTCTTGTATAGATGTCTCTCGCAGACAACCGATGCAACCCGCTCGAGCCTCTAGCACCTTTGCATGCATTTCCATCATCGTCACGGCATCCCCCCTCATGCTTGTATGATCCTTTCCCATCGAAGAACGGTGTGACGGCTTTCGGTGCGCCAAAATGGCTCCGGCGTCCAATAACCACACCTGTTCGACGTCCTACATTGGACATCGATGGGCTCGTAGACCGTTTCTCAAGGATAAACATTCTGGATGATTCGCGTTCACGCGGCAGCGTTGATTCATTTGCAGCTGTAGCTGCCATTACGGTTATTCCCTTCCCTGCACCTCTGCCTGCCCTCATTCCGAAGACAACTACGCATATTGCACCCATCCGTGTTCCCCTACTTTCCGTTCCTGCAACCGCGTCTCGTCGCCATGTCTTCCACACTCCCAGTCCCCAATCAAGGCCTATCACATTGGTGCCGGCCTCCGAGACCCCAAAAGGGCAAAAGGCCCGCCGCCGAAAAATGGCACCATTGCCAAAACGCATCCGTCACGGGAACCCAGTTTCTCACCGGGGTGTTACGCCAGCCGTTTCAGAGGCCTTCGCCTCACCTTCGCCATCACCCCCCTCGCGTTCGTCTTCATTCGGGTCTGAGAGTTCCTCGCAAGGCCGCCTATTTTCAAGTGCGAGCTCCACGTGGAGCAGTTCTTCTGGTGTCGCCACACCGCCTCCATTCCCCTCACCTTCAACACAGCTTGCGTCTCCTGCAACGTCATTGTACAATTTCTCTTCAAATATCACTGATCTATTTGGTGATGCTCTAGAAAGCGTTCCCTCACCGGCGGAGGGACTTCAGCTTGATTTTAATTCAGGCACGTTCGGGAATGAGCACATCTTGAAGTCGCCAGCGTTCGATTTCTCCTTTGATGTGGCCCCAGCAGCGAATCCTGTTCGCGCACCGCCATAAGTCACTCTGGTGGGAGTTCACGACTTCGTGACTTCGTTCCAGCATGCTCCAGATAGAGCTTGCTTTCGACCTTTGGCATGTCAGGCCTCACTGCTACAGAACATCCAGCGGTGACGAAGGGCTACGACAGCGCCCCACTGCATCCCTTCATGAAGCGGACACTGCAGTTTATGCAAGTCCTATGTCTATGACAATGCATCTTGACTTGCGCTGTATTCTATTACTGTTTAATTGCTGCATTTGCTTTCATGTATTTTCTTCCCTTCACGCAATGTCTTTGCCTTTGCTCATTCGATGTTATCTAGTCATTTGTTGTGCTGATCTCTGTACCTGCTGTTTGTATGCTGTGAACAATTGGAACTGAATGCCGGACGTATTTCAGAAATGGTCTCACTGAACAGAACGAAATCGATCATACTCTCGAACGTCAATAACAGCCTTGTGTTCTTTAAAATTGGGTATTTGTCCAGAATTTACAAAACTTCACAGATGAGCACTAGGTTTTACAAAAGCAGGTCCACATGTAGGCGGACACCGCACCCAATATACAAAACTCCTCGAAGTCTTCGCCTCGACGCATTTACATAAATTTGCTTGCCTAGAGGACAGAGTCAGATGTCATGAAAGATTAAATCATGAACTAATGCACCATGCCCATCACTCCGCTCAAACCTCCACTGCTGGAGCCACCGATGAAGTTGCTCATCTGCTTCTTCATCAAAAGCTGCATGGCGTAAGTAGCAGCGCTGTTCATAGCGCTCTGTTTAGCCTCGCTAGATCCGCCACCGGACTGTTCGAAGAGCGAGGAGGCATGCTGCATGGCCATGCCAACCAGCTTGCTCTGCATATCACCTCCACCGCTGCTTCCGTGACTTCCGCCGCTCACCATGTCCGTGAACACCTGCAAATTTATAGGTATTCGTGATCCTGATCTTGATCGTGGCTTACCTTGAAGGCTGCAGCTCCGCCCATTGCATCGGGTGCCATGCCTTGTGGACCCTGTCCCCCAGAGCTGAATGCCTGGTCGTGAGCATTTTTGAGGTTTTGAATGCCATCCTCGTCGATGTCACCTTGTTGCTGAACAGTCTGATTCGCAGTGATTAAGAAGGGTCTAAATACGTTCAACGGGGAACGACAAACCCTGTGCGCATGAGACAATGCCTGGTCCATGAACCCGTGGTTACCAGAGTCGACATGCTGTCTCACATCGTCCGAGTTGACTGCCATCTGCTTGTGAGCACGACAGGGGTGATCACCAAGTAGATAACATACACGAAGGCCTGTAAGACTGGGGAGGCCGGTTGTCGGGAGAGTTGAACTCTTGGCCTCCAGTCTTGTGTACGTTGGCTGTCCGATCGCTGCGTTTGAATATTCCTGCGATACGAACGGTGGATTGTCTACTTACTCTGGCTCTGAGACTCGGAGTAGGCTTCGTAACCTTGCTTTGCGAGATTCATGAAAGAGTCCTATGTGCAGATCGTATCAATTTATGACCAGTTTGTACTACGCAAAGCAACTTACCATGATGATGGGAGGTTGTTGGGAGGTTGATTGTAGGTAGATATATGAGACTCAGAGACACCGCATCAGTCCATCGTTATCACCCGGTGCCGCAGTTAGCCGGTTCTAATCTAATCTCAGCCATTTTGGTTCCTTCCAATCAGAATCGTTCCGATGGGACATAGTCCATCGTGACCCTGAGCTTTTTGACGCTTGTCTTGAAGGGGTTGGTACCGGTACTGGTGCTAGTCTTCAAACGACAACTCGAACGTTCCCTGTCAGTGTCAGCTGCCTACTACTAGTTCAGTGTGGTTCAACCGAGACCGTGACTAAAATTTCTTACGTTCAGACCAGGGTGAGTATCATTGCATACTAGCCTATTTTGCTGTCACTACTTCACACTTGAAGGTTGCTTTCAATGATTGGCTACAAGCGCGACATCCAAGAGCGAGCTAGAGGAAGTCTTCGAGACTATGCAACAATGTCACATCTATGGCTACACAACTTCTCGGTATCATAACATTCTATGCGACAGTTGACTCCAGCTCTCTCTCATCTGCACCAGTAGTGGTTATCGTAGATGCGTATTGAGTGCCCGCAACTAAGGGCGTCCCGGTAGTTGCGCACGTGTTTGATGGAGGAGTAACCGCACCAGAAGGCGAGGTACTAGAGTGCATCCCGAGGTAACCTTCCGCTGTCTCGCGTGCTTTTTCGACCTGTGGTTGCAAAGTGGATCGTGCAACGTCAATGTGCGGTTGAGCGGCGGCTTGTGCGGATGCAAAGTACTTCTGAGCGGTTCCAACAGCAGACGATGTCGACGCCGATGTCTGCAATGATGATGATGTGGCGTCTCCTCCTGGCTTGTCCGAAGTGGCTTGCGGGTCTGTGCTACCGTGAAGATAGTCCTGCAAAACATATAGGCGTTCAGGTTCAAAGACAATGTGAACCGTTTTCTCACCTGGGCAGAAGTGGCAATACTCTCCACCACTGTCTTTGCCTGGTCTAAATAACTTGCGCTGGTATTCTTGGCCATATGGAGATCCCTCTGCCCTTCGGAGGCTGCGGCGTTCGTCTTCTGAGCCACTTCACTTTTTAAGACATCAAATGCAATACTAGTGTCTCTCTCTCCCGTCAGTTCAGGCCCCATTCCCTACAGGTTGCAATGCGTAAGTGAGTTTTCGCCTGGATGGATGAACGCAGCTTACTTGCGCAGCTTGAGCTGCTTCGGTTGCTGCTTGTTGAAGGTGCTCCGCGTTCTCTTCCACTTCGTGTGCAACATGGGCGTTTGGTGCTTCAGCTTGCGCATGAGCGGCTGTTGTCTCACGCTGAGCTCTCCTAGGAACCAAAGGTCAACATCACATGGACTCTATGCCAAAAGATTGCTCACTCGGTACCCTGAGCCTCCTCGACATTAAAATTAGAACCTTTGTTGACTGTGTTCGACATGGTTGTTCGGTGTAATAAGTTGATAGACTGTCGCGTTTAGTCTGGTCTTATACAACTACACCTCTATGATGTCATGGCTTGCCTACGGCGGTCACATGTCAATTGTATGACGTCGGGCCCGGATACAATGTGGATCGCACGGGCACTTCCAGATGCGACTTTTGAGCTTGGAGAGTTCCTTTGCTGACAAGACGCGGATGCTTTCTATATACACTCTTTGTTTGTCCTTGCAATGTACGTTCTGATCGCTACCACCGTTCTCATTGATGATAGAATAGGGCTAGTTTCATCGTCATTGTACCTAAGCCAATTGGCGTAAAACATCGGTAAAGGACCGTACGGAGCGGTATTGTAGTGACTCTCAGTCAAAAATTCCGTCACATCGCCAAGACAAGCTGTCCAACCATGACTTCGAAAGCTATTTATATATATGCAGATATTAAGATCACGACTCCACGAACCTCGCATCCAGAATATTTGACCATCCAGTTGCACTTTTCTTTGGAGGCTTATGGCTGTATACAACTTTCGCCCCCATCGCCACTCGGATCGGCTACAAAAGGCATGCGAGGCGACTATGGGGCGTTGCTGCGATATTACTTGTCCAGCAAGCGCATTTCTTTCGGAGTGTAGGTGTCTAGTAAATCAGTATAATGTTTTGCAGGGCGCCTACCATGGAGACTATATGGACACATGCACCCCATGATGAAATCCTGTTTGTGGACCTCGCAGAACAATCAATCATACGCAAGTAACATCATAGAACCGTCGAGTCCTTTGGTCAATGACTTGACAAAATTCATGACGACACAACAGGTCACATCCCATTGTCTGCGAGCTCGCGATCTGACAATACGAGTGACACAGGTAGACACCAGCTTGATTAGTTCAAACGAGGTCGGAAGTGCCAGCGGACCGTGTTGATGGCTATTAAGTTTTTCCAGACCTGTAAGTAGTCTTTAGATAGACTTGCTTTCAATGATGGCTTCACCTTCCGAATCCCCAACCCAGAGACCGTCTTTGTTCCAAATCTCGATCACACATCATGATGAAAATACGGCGGAAAGCAATGGCAAAACCAAAGTCAAGGACGTGAAGTCTACAAAGTTCGAACGAGCACGATTCTAAGCCTAATGGTTACTTCGGACGCAACTTCAACTTGCTTTTGCGTTTCTGCAATCAGCTATAATGTAAATTTCTCTAGGTTTGCACGGGAGGGTTTTCCTGATGTCTGCAGTGATGGACAGGATTCAACGCACTTGCGTTTCGAATTACAGTGCTGCTTAAGACTCGGACTCATCATTCCGATACAAACACGGGTGAACAAATATAGATTCAGCAATTGACGACAAAACTCCGGGTATTCGCCACCGATATTTTGGTACCATAGACGATCTGCAAGACTATCTGGGGTATGCTTTATCACAGCTAAACGTGCGAGCAGAACTATTGTTCTTCCCTATTCTACGTTCAGTACGTGTTCTGATGAAGAGTTTCATCGCAGACATACTCAGACCCGTCACAACAGTACTCAGTCGACAAGGAACCGTCCACTGGCAAGTTGCAGGCTCTGCTCCGTATAATATTAGATCCCGGGCACGGGAGCCCCCCACACGGCTCCCAAATGCATCCGCGTGCACTAAGAGGACCAAGAGCAGTAAATGCTAAAAGAATGATCGCTAAGAAATTCATCTAGACCTTCAGTGTCATCAGTGGGATCTACAGGTTGGTGAGGTGAGCTTTACGGTCGAAGAGTGCGAGATCTTTAAGCTGGGTGTGGGGTTTTCTTTTGTTGGTTGTTGGTTAGTTCTGTGCTCACTCACATTAATATAGCTGCTGCTAGTTAAAATATTGATCCGCACAGCAATCATGCCTCGTGGTCTTCCTCAGGCAGATCACATCATGAGCATGCGAGGTCCGAAAGACTCAGACTTCCACAAGGGTTGAGGCTAAATCAAGAGCCACCGAGTGTCTGTAAGTGCCAGACTTGAGTGTTGCACATTTCATTAACGATGATCAGCGGAGCTTATTTGTCGCAATTATGCTGCAACCGGCAGAACTGGTATCCGGACGATACACTTTTGCGTTTCTGCAATCAGCTATAATGTAAATTTTTCTAGGTTTACACGGGAGGGTTTTCCTGATGTCTGCAGAATTCAACGCACTTGCGTTGACGTTGACGTGCTTTCTCAGTTATCATCACTTGCGTTTCGAATCACAGTACTGTTTAAGACTCGGACTCATCATTCCGGTACAAGCACGGGTGAACGAATATAGATTCAGCAATTGACGACAAAATTCGGGGCGTTCAGCCACCGATATTTTGGTACCATAAGCTATCTGCAAGACTATCTGGGGTATGCTTTATCACAGCTAAACGTGTGAGCAGAACTATTGAAGTGCTTCCCTATTTTGCGCTCAGTACGTGTTTTGATGAAGAGTTTCACCACTGACATACCCAGACCCCTCATTTGCGTCATTAACTGCAACAGTACTGAGTCGCCGGGGAACCGTTCAAGTCGCAACTTTTGCTCGTTACAACACTAGATCCTGGGCACGGGAGCCCCCCACACGACTCCCAAGTGCATCCGCGTGCACTAAGAGGACCAAGAGCAGTAAATGCCAAAATAATGATCGCTAAGAAATTCATCTAGACCTTCAGTGTCATCAGTGGGATCTACAAGTCGGTGAGGTGAGCCTTACAGTCGAAGAGTGCGAGATCTTGAAGCTGAGTGTGGGTTTTTCTTTTGTTGGTTGTTGGTTAGTTCTGCGCTCATGCATATTATAGCTGCTGCTAATTGAAATATTGATCTGCGAGTTCGAAAACAGCAACCATCCCTCATGGTCTTCTTCAGTCATGAGCATGCGAGGTTCGAAATACAACTTGAAGGACTCGGACTTACACAAGGGTTGAGGCTAAATCAAGAGCCACCGAGTGCCTGTAAGTGCCAGACTTGAGTGTTGTGGGCAGAACTATTTTGAAGTATTTCTGCCAGCAAAAATGGCGCCCCGACGTAATCCAAGAGGATTGGGGCACACCCAACTTATTTCATTAACGACGATCAGTGGAGCTTATTTGTCGCAGTTCTGCCGCAACCGGCAGAACTGGCATCCGGACGATACCAATGGTCGGGTGTCCTCCTCCAACATTTTACTTTAGGGACATCGAGCGGTTTCCATGAAGTTATAAGATCTATATGACATCTCTGCATGCCCAGGTACCCTAGAGTTCTGCCACCCTTCGCATGAGTTCTACCGTGGACCAAGCACAACCCGGGCCAGACTGGTGGGCAAAACTCCCGAGTGTACTAGGCCCTCCCCCGCTGACTTGAACGCGGCCGTCAGGGATCTTACACTGCTCCCGCGATTCTGCATGTCTTGGACTTCTGCCACATTTTGGCTAGAAGGTTCTGCCGTCTGCCTGGCAGTGCCAATTCCACATGGCAGAACGGCAGAGTCCTAACCACAACACTAGTTGCGGATGAACACAACATGGTATGGATATCCATTATAATGAAAGAGAAATCAAGTTCGTTGCGAGAATGGTTGCGGGTATATACATGCAGATGCACTTCACGTAATCGTACAGGAGAAAAACAAAAAAAGAGATTCTGTAATCAGGAACATGAAAAGAGAAGCTGATAAGGAAATACGTAAAACTCGTTAAATCCGACGTGTGGGCTCCTCTCGTGAGCTGAGCTTCAAGAATCGAGCAAGCACATCTTCCGAGCCACGTTTGAAGAGTTCCACTCCTCGAGCAGGATCCCAGACACGAGATGCTCGAGAGGGAGTACCAGGAGACTTTTCTGCTGGTGATGCTGGACCTAGAGACGATGAAGTTGGTGATTGACTGGAAAATAGTTGAGAAGGGGACGACAGTGGACTCGGAGTCGTACTCCTATCTGCTCTCGGCGTTGTTCCGCCAGACTGTCCCGGTATCTGCGAAGGTAAAAGGGTCTCCCGAGAACTCATCATCACTGGAGAAACGGAAGATCGCGGTGTTGATACCCGCGAAACAGCAGGGGACAACAAGCCGCTTGGTTCAGCACCCGCGGCAACATTCATCACAGGTGGCAACACCCTGAGACTTGATGAAGGGTGCCAGTGCTTCTTCATAGATCCGCTGTGCGTGCGCGCTTTCAGCGGCCGCTTTACAGCGATATCCTCCTCCGAAGAAACCTGCACACTTTGGGTGCACATTTCCTTCGCGTCCGTCTGCACTCCAAATGATCGGTATTTCTGTTTTGTGGTTGCGATGCTAGAACTGCGAGATCGTACCTCTGTCACTGTTCGCTTGCCTTCGTCCTCATCCGAGTCCATCTCATCATCACCATCGTGACTGCTAGCTTCTGACTTTTCCTCCCAGGGTTTCTTTGGATTTTCGAATGCGGTTGCTAAGGGAGTGTGCCCTGGAGGGCGCGCAAGCTTCGAAGCAAACTTGTGGATACCAGGAACCCCATCCCACATGTTTCCAGATGTCAATGATGGGAAACCTGCTAATGGCGAAGGCATTGGCTGGTGTGCTCCAAACTCCCGGCTCAACTTGCGCTCAGGAGTGGATGGAAACGAGAGGCGAGACGGGGACTGAAAGAACATTGACCCTTGTGGGCGGGGCTCGCCCTCTGGGAATACACGTGTAGGAGTAACACGAGGGCGCTCCTCCCAAGGGAAGACACGCTTAACCTTGGTAAGGTCAGGGGTAGGTGGCGCAGCGCCACCCTCGGTGGCAGGCCCAGTGACATTGCGGTAGTGCCCTAGCTGGAGTAGCATCTGAGGAATCTCAGGTACAGGTGGTGGGCTGAAGAGTGTTTGGGGCGATGGGTCTCCTTGGACCGGGCTAACTTCCGTACTCGTTGCATCTGTCTCAGAGGACATGCTCGAGGAAGATCTCGATGATGACCCGGGATCTTTGTTTCTACAGGGAGACTCATCCCAGATATTCGGGAAATAGGTGTCTCTTGGGATTGCGGAAGGAGTGGTTAAGGTCTTTGGTGGCGCTTCGATCGTAGCATCCCATGAGAGAAGGGGCGGAGAAGTAGGGTGCGATCGCTCGATCCTTCGTTCTTGCAACGAAAGGGGCGACTTTGGTTGATTTAAGCGCACGGCTGACTTGGAGGACGAGGTGACAAAGTGGAGAGGTGTCGGGGGGAGAGATAATAGGCGCGATTGTGGCGCAGGAGGCACTTCATCGACATTTGGAGTTGGCAACGTAGTCCATCTTACAGGTGAACCCAATGATAGTGAACCTATTTGTTGAATAGGCGTTGTGGGTTCGGCGACTGCCTCGCTGAGATTTGGATCAGGAGGCTCAGGGGCAGTCTGGTGAAGATCATGATCCTCAGGCTTTGCGGGGCGTGGTCTCATAAGATCCAAACGCCCCTCAAGGGGCATGCTCTTGTACTCGCCCTCTCCTTTCAATCGATCACCAGACCGGAAGCCCATTATACCCATGCCCTGAAGGGCCAAACGGCGTAAGACATCGAGGCCAAGTGGACCTCCACTTGGTGCTCCCGTAGTCTCTACCGCCGCAGGGGAATTCCCCTCACCATCCCATGCAGACACGTATTTGCTGACAGGAACACCGAGATCCGGTGAGATGGGTTTTGATCGAAAGTGCTTGTCATAAACACTGTACCACCGATCGACGAGCGAACCATAGTCGTAGGCTTGTTGAGGTTGATTTACTGGCTCTGACATTGTAGACTGTTGTTCCATCTGAGATGATGGTACTTGGGTGGAGGATCCTGGGGCACGATAAGGAATGGAGTGCCAAGGCTTATTAGGTCCGATGAAATGCACCACTGATATCTGGGAACCGAACCGTTCATATGCAGGGGCATACCTGATTCGTAATAAATATGTCATTAACCACACGAGGGAAGGGAGATACGATATTACTGACGTATAAGCAGCAGTAGGAGTCGTGTTGTAAGTGAAGCTAAGCCTATTCCAGTTACCTCCCCTCCACTCATTCAAAATACCTTGATCTCCGCCGTCCCAGCTTCCATTTGTTTTCAGAAGCTCTTGAAGCTCCGCGAACTTATCTTCACTAGGAGAGAGCACCATCACACCCGAGTTGAATATATCGGGCCATCCTACGTCAGGTGCCGCAGAGAACTCGTGATCAAGGTGGAATAGGTGGGATAGGGGGCGCAGTGGGAGAACATCCGCATCAAGGAATATCACCTTGGAGTACTGCGCGAGGCGGAATACGTGTAGTTTTGTCAGGACGGTATCAAGGTCAGGGCGTCCTGCAATTAAATGAACATGATATTAGCCTAGCTATTCCCACTGTATGCGGGTGGCTGATGGAGAAGCTTGGACACGATGCATTCATACCCCACATCTGGGGCACAATGTGCACAATGCAGAAACTGGCCTGGGAACCGTTACGGATATTCCGACAGAGAAGTTTTTCGTGCCCTCAGCTGATACCATTCAGACGCAACCCAGTCAGCGCAGCAACGACTCACCCAGTAAATTTAGTCCAGTAGGATCGGATTGGTCTATCACCTCAACACCAATGACAATATCGTATGTCCTTCTGAGTAGCTTGATTGTAGTGATATCAAGGGTTTCTGGTGTGACCATGCACACTGTGTCGTACTTGACCTCACGAGGTTCACTTTGGTGCACATCCTTTAAGGCACCCGAAATGGCGAGTGCACCTGGGAGATAGGAATCTGAAGTTACGAGAGTCACGAAAGCAAAATGAATGGACATGGCGAGGACAAGAAATGCCTTAAACGCGTCCGCAAGGACACGTCAGACGTATAACTTAGTGGAACTAGGTGAAAGAAATAAAAAATATCAACAGAGCTTATCGTAGGAGTGAAGGTTGCTCCAAACATGTTGACGAAGTTCACAAGGTAAATTATTTATAAAAATAAATAACACACGTCATATCCTCACTCTCTCCATCCAGCACAGGTTCGCCTAAACTTGAGTTCTAGCCCAACCCCGTTCACAAAACGAAGAAATGAGGTTTCTAAACCGAAAGTACTATGTAGCGCATGCACGATACACTGAATAGTGACAAAAATAAGCTGCGTGAGAGTTTATTCGTCTCGGTTCTTGTGCATAAGACCTTGGCGCTCCTCATCTGCGCCATCTTCTTTATCACCAGATGCTCTACGCTCCCCACCACGCCGCTTCTTTGTGGCCGTCTCACCTTCATCGTCGCTTCCTATATCCTCATCGCCGATCTCAAACACGACGTGATCCTCTGCAAGCGCTTCAGGTTCTCGCCGTGAGTTCACGAGTGTGATCTCATCATCCTCTCGGGCAACCGTACGTTGTTGAAGTGTCTCGAGATCATAATCCTCAGCATCTTCATCTTCCTGTGCGATTTCGTCGGACATGGCAAGGCGGCGGTTGTTTTCTGATGGTCGCCAGAGGTACGCAATGCTCCAGAAGGCGAAAAAGTAGAGGAGGGCGAGGTAGCCGTCAAGGAGCCACCAACGGATTTTCCACGATTTCGCTGCGTAATCTACAAATCATATATATTCAGACGGATCAAAAATTGGTTCGCGGATAATGACACACCTTCAGCTAGTCTATCAGAGAATGACATCGAAGAGATAACGAAAAAGGCGGCGATGATAACCACCGTGCCAAGGAGGATATAATACAGGCGTTTGAACATCCTGAGCTTATATCTTTGCTTTCGCACACTGAGCTGCGTTATTGTACCTAAAACAGCTACATGAGAAAGCATGTAAGGTGAAAAAATTGGACATACCATTCAACGAAAACAGGATCCACATCAGGAACGCACTCAACGTAAATGCCAGTGGTATGACGAACATCAACAGTATCAATGCTGACGTCGACTCGAGTTCCAGTTCAACTATACCAACGGCGTACAGTACTGATGACAACGGTCATTACACCTCTGATATCATGAAGAACTGAGCTTACCTCCGAAAACAAAGTGCAGCCCTGCAAGGATCTGACACTTGAGCATTGTGCGCCCCAGAGATTCGCGGACGACGCTGAGCCCCAGTGATACAACAAGGAGCATAAAGAAGGAAAGGGCGTTGCGCCCCGCGTCCAGAATGGCAACTGCATAGGGTGAGCGACTGATTGACTATTCCATTGATTGTTCATACCAACAAAAAGGAAGACGATTGACGCCGCGGTCTTCCCATGTGCGTTGAGGTATCGGTAGTATACTAGGCATGGTCAGTACTGAGGTGAGGTCATGAAAAAATGTCCTACCCCAGTTTGCAACCATTTCGATGACAAGGAACGCAACCAAGCTCGAGAGATAGTACTGAGATAAACATTAGAACACCCAAGGTGTATAGAACATGACGAACCTGAATGGGTAATAGTTCTGTAACATGTTTATAACAGAGCCATGCCCACGCAGAGCCTGCGATGACATATACAAGGAACATGGCGAGGTAAAACTGAGTGTTGTGATGAGAGAGATGACAGCAGACCACGTTTTCGGCTCACATTAACTTTGGGATAGTCGGTCGCAGGAAGTTGTCCATCAAAAGTATTGCGGAAAAGAACGACGCCATTGTATGTAGGATGAGACGGGACATCCGTAGGTGCCTGACGGGCAGTGGGATTCAATACCGTCACGGGCACGATAGCTGCGGCAGAGATAAGTCGGGAGAGACAAGACGATATAACTTGGACTTGCCTGCGCAATAATATCCTGTCTTGCGAACTTGATACTGTATAGGTTGTGAATATGCAACGGTCCCGTACGGGCTCGGGTTTAGGAGGTCACTCGATTGTCGAAGACTGTGGTGAAGGTCTCGTGATCTCCATGGTGAAGTGTAATTATCGGCAGGCGGAGTGGGGTTACCCTCTGAGCTTTCCCACAACCCTGATGAATCTGAGGATGCGCCGCTGGTCTGGTTAAGGGCAACGCTAGCAGTCCAAAAAGTAGTTTGATTTGCGGTGGTCCCGTCATCAGATGAGAA
>NW_024541656.1:0-16836 GCF_016758755.1 Suillus discolor
TAACATCTCTCAGCTTGCATCTCTCACCTCTTGTCTAGTGTCTAATCATCACTTAAGCAAACTCACTCTTACTCTCTCTTGTTTCCGCATACACACAGCGCCTTCCCGTGCCTCGCGCGCACCTGCACTTTCCCGTGCTTTGCATTTGCCAACCAGTAGCGCCTTTGGCGCCTACTACTAGATCCTTGCTGCACTCGCTTCCCTTTAGGGTCGAACACACTTGTCGTCTCAAGTATAGCAGACTAGGCAACGCGCGACCTTACAACATTTATAGATACAGTCAGGAGCATTGTTCGTGCCTCGCTGTATCATTGAACCTTCAGCGCAACCCCTCCTGGACCTCACCAAGAAGGAAGTCTCTTTGCGTGGTCGGATTCTACCAAGCATCAATTCAGTGTTTGAAGATGCTTTTCACCATGGAACTGGTTCTGAGGAACCCAGACTCTTCATGTCAGTTTGCACTTGCAACTGATGTGTCTCTCTTCATGACCAGGGCAGTACTGCTCCAGACAGATAGCAATGGGGATTACCACCCATGTGGTTACCTCTCCCAGTCCCTGAACGCAGCAGAACAAAACTACAAGATCTATGATTGGGAACTCCTTGCCATCATCCATGCCCTCCAGGCCTGGAGGCACTTCTTGGAAGGGAATGCCCACCCAGTTGTGGTGTTTACCGACCACAAGAACCTGATCTATGTCCGCTCTGCTCAATGACTCACACAATGCACATTCCTGGTATGAAACTTGCCACACCAGATGCCTTGTCCCATCGACCGGACCATGACCGGTCTGGTCATGACAATGAGGACCATGTCCTTCTCCCAGACTCCCTCTTCACCCACCTCATCGACACCGAGCTCACTGATAAATTCCAGCGGCTCTCGGACGACCCCTCTGACCAGACTGTAAAAACAGCTCTGGACGCTCTTTCCGGGGTGTGCGCACCTCCGATGAAATCTGCACTTTCTGACTGGAGATTCACCGATGGTGTCCTCTTCTACAAAGATCGTGCTTACGTGCCTCCCAACCTCAGGCATCGCGTGCTCGCACTGCACCATGACCACCCCACTGCAGGTCACCCCGGCTGTTCTGTTACTGAATGGAACATCAAAAAGGCTTACTGGTGGCCTAGCATGGGCTCCTTTATCCAGAAATATGTTGACGGTTGTGCTATGTGCCAGCAAATAAAGGTTAACACCCATCCGATGACCCCTCCGCTCACTCCGATACCCTCATCATCCCTCCGTCCCTTCTCTCAGGTCTCTGTGGACCTGATCACTGACCTCCCCGAGAGCACCGGCTACGACTCTGTCATGGTCGTGGGTAGACCATGGTCTTACGAAGGGGGTAATTCTCTGCCCTTGCAGAAAAACGACCACTGCGGAAGGCGTAGCTGAACTTTTCTTCAAGACAGTGTTCATGCACTTTGGACTCTATGACAAGATCATCTCAGACTGAGGCCCCCAATTTGCCTTGAAGCTAGCAAGAGAGCTAGGATGACTCCTTGACTACCAAGTCGCGCTTTCCACTGCTTATCACCCTCAGACGGATGGCCAGACTGAACAGCTCAACCAAGAGCTAGAAACCTACCTCTGGATCTACTGCCAGACAACCCCCTCCGAATGGGCAAGACACCTGCCCATGGCTGAGTTTGTCCACAACTCATGAAGACACTCCACCAGGAATGCTTCCCCCTTCTTCCTGATGATGGGATACGAGCCACGAGGCATCCCTCACCTCTTCCCCGACTCTACCCTGCCAACCACTGAGGAACATGTCAAATCTCTTGCCAAGATCTGTGAAGAAGTCCTGACTCAAGTGGCATGTAACACCTAAGGCATTCTTGAACTTCTTCAGACAGTTCAGGCAGTTGTGCATGATGCTAGCTAATGTCTAAGTTGATACTAACAGCATAGATGGCCAGCACACCGCTTCAAGTTCACCTTCCTTTTTAGTAGTACTATTTTTATCTAGCAGCGTGAAATGCAAATAGCTGAATATAATAGTAGTAGTATGTACAACACAGAGGATGCAACACTGGCATGGATAACAGTTGGTAATGAATGTACTACTGCTAGTAGGAGTAGTACTGTGATTGTCAATGATCCTATAGTACAGTGAAACCCAAACAAACATCAGTGTGAAACATTGTAGTAAGCCTAGTACCGCACAGGCTCGACTTGAAAGATCTACTAGTAAGATGACAACTTATCAGAAATACTTCAGATCATCGCAGATACTGGCAAAACTCACCTTTTGTTAGGTGGCCCGAGACTTCTTGCTGTTTGTCTTCTTCTTCTTTGAGACATTGTTCGTCACCTCTTTTGAGACCTTTGGCTTCCTCAATTCACGTTCAGTAGTAGAACCACCAGGAAGAGGAGTAGCCAGAGTGATGGTCTGAGATGACCCAGCAGAGACTTGTATAGTGGGAGCGGTACTATTATTAGTAGCACCCTTATGCTTGTTGTTGTACTTGTAGATGTACCAATCGACATAATGAAAGTAGGCAGTGTCGCAAACGGCGGAGGACATCTGCATGGCAGTGGTGGACTGGTTGAGTGGTAGCTTGGGTTTGGAATTACGAGTCTTGTCTATCATGCTCTGCTCGAGCCCGAACCCCTCCATAATAGAAATGATTTCAGCCTTAAGGTTCGCAGCACTTTCATTAAGTAGGCAATCTATATTCACCATATCCACATCGGGAATGAGAGTCTGTAGGTTTGAATCATACTAAGATGAACAATACACATAATAAGACACAACGTACCCCTTCAGCATAGTGCTCAGGATCCCTCGAATCGAATCGAAACTTGCCTGATGCTTTATCCTTCAAGAATACTGTGGTTCTAACTGCCTTCAACTTCAACCAATTGTGCCCCCCAACAACTACAGGCCCGTACATTGTGTCAGCTGTTTTGGATGGGATGAGGCTTTTGAACTTCTCGCAGTTCATCTGCACTCCAGATTTGCAAAGTGACTTGGCCACCTCAGTGTGTTCTTCGGGGCCTTGGAATGTACCATCCTCGTCGATCAAAACCCTAATTAGCTTCTTGATGTCAGAATTGTTCTTCACCATGTTCCCAAATTTACGCATGATGGATGCGTCACTTTGGCTGAAACCTGCCTCAATGAGCCACCGAACAAAACTTTCATCATTGCCGAACTGGTTGACACAATGCACAACACCCATAATATCTGGGACTTGTTGCGATGATTCTTTGTCAGGTAGCCGATTGTTTGTGAAGAATTGTGTGTCGATGTACTGGTCATTGTGACTGATCTGCGAAGAGAAGGTGATGAAGCATTTGTGAAGCCATGCAATGATGGTTTCGTGAATGGGGGAGGAGCTCATGATCTCAACTTCTCGAGTGTCTGGAAAGTAATCGGATCTAGCATGTATCAATAACAATCAGCGTGAGATCTAAGTGACCGCCAATCAAGTTAGCAGCTGACTTACTTTGCTTTGATTTCTATGCGTGATTTAGACGTAAATACTAAGACAGCTGCATATTCCACTGGTGTGATATCCTGGATGGTCTTGAAGGGTGTTAGAGATACTTGATGCGACTCAAATGATGACACCTTACTATCATGTTTAGCTGAAACCATTGAAGTTCTTCTAGAATGTTTGTGCAGTGATCTGAATAATGCGACTGTCAGATCTAACAAACTAATGATAAGATTGCAAAATATATTCATACCAATATTCAGGTCTTAAAGCAGCTTTAAGGTTATCACCAAGTATTATCTGATCAGGACCAGGTGGTTCTACAGCAGGGGAAGGCTTCAAAATATCTTCATGCAATTCTGGGACTGGTTGTTGACCAAAGACTGACAACTTGGGATTGGTTGAGGGTGTTAAAGGCAGTCAGTCTTCTGACTGGCCTGCCAATCGAGTAACATTGGAGTACAACGAGGGCATGCTGAGAGGGAGAGACCCATGTCTGCTACAACTAGCACTGAGGACCATGATGGGAAGAGTTAAGATGCCAACAAAGGACTGTGGACCCAGGCTGTGGCCTGACCACCAAGCTGACATATTTAGTAGTACCACTAGTGTTTCATTGACATGCCGAATAAATCATTCACTGGCAGCACTGGTAATAATCCATCTTGAGTCTGTTTTTATACAATTCTGATACTATGATTATACATTATGAGTTCTGGTAGGAACCCATGGCTGGCTACTAAGGAGACAGCTGGGACTTTCGAGCAAGGGTGGAGTTTAAACATGACACACAGCGCTCCACAGTGTTATGGGGTGGCATGTGGCAGTACACAGCACATTATATGCCCAGTGTACAGTAGTATACTTCATGCTGAACAGGATTGTGCAAAAATAAATATATTAAGCTGCCACTAGTATCACAATAGTATGTGTCACAACTTCATTAAAAGTGATTCAAGTTGGAGGCAACAGGGTTGATGTATGAATGGTACAATTTAATACATCACATTGTCAAATATCTACAGCTGCCTCCGAGTCATAAGTGGGCTCGGATTCAAACATTGAAGAATCTTGTAGGTGGTATATGATTGAAGTGTTACTACTGTACAATCAAATTGTGCTTACCTGGCATTGCTGTGCTGGCTACTGATGGTTCATCTGAGCCATGAACTCAACTAGTATCAGAGGTACAACGATGTTTTCGGGTCTTTGAATTCTCCCATAATGTCACACCACTTTTACAGATGGAATGGCGGATGTAACCAATGCTGACATTAGCATCCAGGAGCTGTTTCTGCACTTCTCCTGCTTGGAACTTGTATAGCCTGCCAAGTGCATCATTCTCCTTGATGATGGAATCTGCAAGTCTTTTTTCTGCGAGACAAACATCTCGCTGTGCTCTGGAGGCTTCCAAAACAAGCCTGGCTCTAGCTTCTTCGGTAGAGTCTGTAGATTCCTAGATGACATTAGCACTTATAGTATAATATGAACATGAATTGATGTATAATTTACATTACCAGTAGTATTAGTGTCGCTATTATCACAATCTTTGCTTGGCTGGAAGGCAGACATGTAGGCAGCAATGCTATGGCGTGACTCTGATATATTTGGTATGATCAAGTGTTGCATGAGCCCTCCAACCTTAGGGGGTATATGTTTTGGAAGAGCACCAATAGCTCTGGGAGTTCTGGTTGACCTTGAAATGCTTTGTACAGCCTTGTCAATGGGTAGGGGGATCGCAGATTCGGATGCATGAACTTTTTTGGATTGGGAGGGAGAAGCAGGTGTTGCGGCATTGAGTGGGCCAGACAACAGGGGTTGAACAGCTACAGTTGGTGCTGCCAAGGCTCAGTCACCACAATAAGTAGTAGACTCGGAGGACATATTACAATAAACGATGTAGTTGAAAAAATTCACAAGCAAATAGTAGATGGGTGTCTATGGAAGTATTGAAGTTACTAATACTATTATGGCATAGGAATAGGGAGCACACAGAATTAATAGTAATACCAGTAGTACTGTCCCGGTAATGCGATCAAACACTTATGTTAAGTTACAAGTCTACAGTTGCTTTTTTACCTCATAGTATCATGGGACTTGGTTTAATTGGCAAGTCTAGCATGTATCTTTCTCATCATTCCTCCACCAACCATGGGCAAGATAAAGTGCCCGTCATGAGTGGTACTATCCGATTCTGAGTTAATGCTCAGTGATCATGAGTCAGTGATCATGAAGAAGCCCAGTGTTGAGCCTCAGGTTGACTCACCTTCGGGGCCCCGGCGTACCAAGTGTTCCAATGCTGGAAAAGGTGGATCAGCCTCTCAGTTAAGGAAGGTTGGGGATGCCGTGATTGATGCTCCAGCAAGATGCACTGGTAAGGAATAGCAGTTTGTTATACCTGATGGAGAGCCAGAGAACATCATGGCACCATCTCCAGTGAAAAAGAGAACTCACAAGAAGGGTAATAAAGCAGTAAGTTCTATGACATGAAGCTACATGTTCCCTCATACTTGAAATCCCATAGGCTGTACCGGCGGTTAGGACACCAGATCAATCTGATGATGCAGGTTCTGCACCTACTCTGCATGTTGCAGAGAATGGCAGAAGGTTCGGGTTACAGAAGAACCCCATTCCTCCAGGTTACATTGGTTTGCAGCCTTTGGGGTCGGAGGAGCATCCTGGGCATCCGAAATCTCGTATTCAGCAGGACAAGTTGCGCTCCCAGACTCACATGAAAGTTGCAGAAAGACCCACTATTGAATCACCTGTCGTGTGTCTCCCTGCCATCTGCGGGGGACAGCCTGCCATCCCATGCCCAAAGCCGTCCAACCCACCTGTTCGAAAAAAGTCTTCAGGGGCAGGTCAAACTCTTCCAGACAGTGCTTCCTCCATCTTGCAACCTGGTGCTATCTTGGAAAATGAAGAATCCAACCATTACAATGATAAGAATATGTCCGAGGTTGATGATGAGTTAAACATGGTCAACAACAACAAGTTCCCTCCATGCAATGACAAAACATGTACCTCTCCGCCTGTCGAACTCTCACCCAACAAACACACAGACAAGAACAAGGATATTGGACACATCTAGTCTTGCCAAGGTCAAGCAGAACGACGGGTAGACTGCCCTGGATATGCATCTCAAAAGGACGATGGGCAAAACAGGCGTAAAGATTGTGGTGAACAGAGCCAACCACAAGCCAGGCACCTGCATCGTGCTAGCAAACCAGCTCGTTCCAATCCAATAGCGGAGATGGCAAGTACTAACTACTATATATTATACTACCTCCAGTATGAGCAGGACATGGCCACTGTTGTAAGGGTCATCTTCTTTTGAGATTCCTCATCAATACTCAAGTCCATGCTTCAACAGATTTACAATGATTCTATCAACTTTCACAGTAAGATCAAGCAAATTGCAATTAATGTCGTTCCTGTGGAGTACAAGCTGAGCAGTAGTGAGAGTGAGATTAAACAGAAGGCGAGTGCACTCTTGAAGGGCTTGAATTTTTTACATGGAGATCATGACAAGCATGTACACACCATCATAATCTTGAAATCTGACGCTACTAATCTGCTAGTAGGATTGTGCTTCTAACTTTGCGCACAGCGGCATCCGCTCTGTTTGCCTTCAAGCATTCTATGATAGTGGTTTGAAATTGTTACGACAATTTGCTGAATTTCATAATGCCATCCCTTACAAGGCCCTTCTCCTTGTCGCGACCATTGTAAGCTTACTGAATCAGTATGACTATCGATTCATATTATTATTTGAGGTTTGCAATGTTATTCATGTTTACTCGATGTATGGTCACACAAACACAAAGCAATGGCCTTGGGAGATTCTGAAAGGGTGTACCATAAACTAATGCAGATGCTCAAGCAGGTCACAGATGACAAATATCATGGCGAGAAGCTCGATGAAGAGCTCTGATCTTGGACTGTGTCTGGCATGTATGTTTTCCTTTATATTTTTATATTACTACTAGCATTGTTGACCATCAAGACAGGACTGGGGTTATCATTGATGGCGAACTTCAAGGCCTCGAAAGTGACAATTCCAACTGGATAGTCAAACTCAATTAATATGTACTAGCACTACTACTACCATACTAGTATTACCCCTGCTTCAATGCTAATGTTTTCACTGGCGTGTCATGCTTTACTATACTGCCTGTGGCATGCAAGACCTCATCGAAAGCATACAATGTGCACTACTTAGTACTACCTAGTAGTAGTATTAGCCTGAGTATTAATTGTACAGCTCTGTGTAGTGCTACATAGCACTCTACTATAGGTGGTGATACACCACCGCACAGCACCAATAATAGTCTACACAGCACTAAATTTAGCGGCTATGAGATTATTCAGGTAGTGACAAATTGATTCCTGCACAGCTTAACTCAGATTGACAGTGTTGTGTGGCACTGTAGCTCCACTGTACAGGGGGGGGACTTCACTGTGATGCTGCAGTCACTATATGGCACTGTATGGTGCTGCACATTACCTCAAATCACACAAGGGTTTTGCTGATGAAAACTATTAAGATTATGCACAAAGGATAGGACTGATTTCGAGGAGCTTGGCTTCAGCTTATGTGCTGCACCCCTTACCTGAGTACGTGCCTTTAATTTCAAATGACGTCTGAAGAAAATCCAAGGAAGTCCAAAGGACTTCTGGAGGAGCATGGGAAACTTTGGAAGGACTTTCTGGACAAGTGCAAGAAACTTCCAGAAATTACAATAGAGTTTCGTCCTGATAGGGATATGTATAATGGCTACTCAGGACAAGTCCTGACTAGAAGCAAACAGAGGAAAGGCTGCAGGAACAAAGTCTGAAGCAGAATAGGTCCGGAGGACTGTGGGAAAGTTCCGGAAACTCAGAGGAGTTCAGGATTGGATGAGTGGAGGATCAGAGGAGCGGAGGAGCGGAGCTCTGGCCTAGTGAATTTCTCTGTAGGCCTGAGATGGATATTGACTAAGTCAGAGGACTAGAACAGATATGAGGACTTAGTGTGAGATCTAGTGTAAGGACTAATATGATATTCAGACTAAGGAAGTACAGGAGTTTCTATAGGAATTTATATACTAGAGACAAGTCTGAGTGGATAAGTAAGCAGAGGGCTAAGGCTATGTACAAGCATGTGGAAATGTATTAGTAAGTGAGATAGATCATAGGGAAATGAACTTGGAGATGAAACTCATACAAGGATCAATAAGCAAGACGGAAACAGAGATAACCAAAAGCTGGAAAAGTGGAGATACCTAAATGGGAAAACATTACAGATATAGACAAAGCATGGGAATAGGTCCAGAGATAGGTACAGATGATTTCCAAAGATCTGGAGATCTAGAGATAGGGGTTTTGGAGATACAATAGGAAACAGAGACTGATCCTGCTGAGATATGGAGACTGGAGGTTCAGATGGGGTGTGGGAACATTGTCAGATGTAGGTCTGGAATATAGGATATGATAGAAACTTACATTCACAGTACCAGCAGCACTTATACTAAGGTCAACAGTCTGTTTCTTGGTCCAACAATTCACAACAGTTCCAAGAGCTCCATGATGAGCCCTGCCCAGAATGAGGCACTGTTGCTTTTTCTTGCATGGATGAGCTAGGCTCAGATTGCTAGCAGGGATATAATAATGTTCGATTGCAGCGCATGCGCCATTGAATGTGCAGAATGCAATGACATGACCCTCAGGCATGGGTCCATTTTTGCTGCAGAATAGGTCGGGATAAGCTGTTGATACAAATCGCTTGTACAGCCTGCCACAGAGGAAGTTCGATGACACCTTTAATAATACATGATATATTAAAAGTTTTGATGAAAATTCTTTCAACATCAACCAAGGTAGTGGGCCTAGAATAAGATAAGTAAACATTGTGATATCAAGATTAAGGACTTACTGCTGTTTGGCAATTTCTCCACTTCAGTGTCCTGGGCATCAATAGTCTAGGGGTCATGTGTTGATGAGATGGGATTGATATGTGACATAGGGTTACATGCTTCAGCCTCAGAGCTTGCTGACCAAGTGGACCATACATTAGATGGTGATGGGTTGGGACCTGTCATAGAAATCAACAAGCTAGAAGAAATTGTTTCTTTTTCAATGAGTGGGGTAGTGGATCGAGTTGGTGGTACCAAATATGATTGTTTCCTCATTTCACAGAATAAGACTAACTCTGGGCCTTCGAGCATCGCACCATCCAGTCTCATTCCATACCTAAATATTGTGAATCTCTGAACAACTTAAAAATAAGTATTGCTTACCTGGTAACAACTTTGTGCAGTTTGAGTGTAGTTTGCTGTTACCCATACACAGCAACTGTACAGGTCTTGTAGAAAGAGAGTACAGCATGGCTCAGTAGCCCTTCTGGTTGCCCCCAATAATGAAGACTTCCTGACCGATATCATTGTAGAATGAATCCAAGAAAGTATTGCATATCTTGGTCACAAATCTAATTGGGACACAGAGCTGTTATGTGTGTCAGATGTGTTTGAAATGAGGTAAATTATACTTATGAGTGATTGATCACCATCACATAGCATAGTCAAATGAGCATTTGGAATATCAATGTTATGCACAACCCCTTTCATCTGATACTCTGGTCCACAGGCAACAGTCACAATGTCTCCCAGCCTGACATCATAATCCTTATCCTTTGTGCACTGGATGGTGTGGGTAAAACTTGTCCGCCAAACCATTGCTACAGGGACTGAAATACTCAAGAGCCTGGAGCTGGTCTCTCTACTGTCCTCAGTGATAACATCCCAGAACCATAAAATAGTTCATTTCTTGGCATACCAGTCCACGATGCTGCATTTCCCAACATGCTTCCCATCCAGTACTTCTATGTGGTCTCCGATTTCAATGAAGTGGGAGTTGGGAGTAGGCTTGAGATATTGTTGCATTGGTAGCTGCAAGTGCATGGTGTAATTTAAGGGCCACCAATCCAAGTAGTATTTAGAAACTTCCACCTATATCTAAATGTCAGACGATTTAATAGAATAGTGTTTGCACCAGACTTACCTGTTCATTGGAAATATCTTGGCAAATGTCAAATATGTCCTGTCATATTTGAATGACATGTCCTTCTAATCCAAAGTATGGATCAGCTATAACTTTGACAGTGTTTCCAACCTTGAATACACACTCTATGTCTTCGAGATGAACCTCTATCTACTCTGGACGTCCATCAAACATAAACTCCAAGCTCACAGAACCAACTGTATGGTCCATCAAGATGACCTGACTGGACTTTCCACAAAGAGAACCTTTAACAACCCTGATTCAATTGCCCATACACAAAACTTGTGTCGAAAATGATACCACAATTTGTTTGAGAAATGGTTTGTCCCATCCAGATTCGAGATGGAGCTAGATATTATCAATATGAGGGAAGACAAGAAGTTTGAGGTTATTATAGTGAAAGTCTTTCAGTAGGAGACCCATATAGTAGCTTTGTTCTTTGTATGTCAATCCTACCACTTCATTGTCATGAATAATGTTGGAAACTATTTTGTTGGTCAGGAGGTGAGATAAATCGAGCAGCACTTGAGTTCCCCAAGGCATTGGATAGGGGAAGTGCAATAGAGGAATTAAGACCTTGACAGAACTCTCTGTCTGGGATTCCACTCTGCCTATGCAGCCCCTGTGTGGGCCATGCCTGATCCTTACCCAAGCTGGGCCAGGAAATTGGAACAGTGAACCCTCAACAGCTTCACATTCTACATCCATGATGCGAAGACATTGCCTCACAGCAAGACTGTGTGAGGCAGGAAGTGAGTCACAGATCGTTTTGGGGCTATCTGCAACTACATAAATTTGGCCTACTACCTAAGCTGATACAGTAACAGAAAACTTTTGGCTCTCAAGGTGTTCAGGGATATATTCCGCAGCAGTTCCTACAATGCAATGAGTGGTATACTAAGTGATGCAAAAATAAATATATTGCATATGAAGTAAATACATCCTGTTTTGGAGTGGCAAAACTCTAAGTGGAGATAATGGGATAGAGGCCACTTTGGAAGTGAGGGCACAAAACTCTTGTGATGAGTTGCCTAGATTCTCTTCAAACCTATTGGCCAAATCATCAAATTTTTGGCCAATCTCTCTTTTGCTGACAGTCCTAACATGTGCATAACTTTCTATACAAGCTCCGGCTGCCCACCCTCATCCTCCTCTTCATCATTCTTATCTTTATCTTCAGAAGCCTCTATGATGATATATGGATTACAAGTAAACTATGTTTTCTTTTTAGTATACAAAATTATAAGCCATGACATTTTACTTACTTTAGGTGGTCTATAGGATCACTTTCTGCATGAGCTTGACAAGTAGCTGGCTATCCTCGATGTAGACACAGGCATGGAAGAGTCTTTTGGTGCAGGAGGGGGGGTCACAGGGGCTACATTCTTGGCCATGAGTTTGTGGAGGTTGGCCAAGGATTCATCATTATTTCCTTCACCAGAGAACAATGCATGCTGGGGTTCTACCTAATCCTCGGCAAAGTATCTATCACCAGGGTATGATGCAAGAGCATCATCCATTTGAGGCATGGTCATATTGGTAGTGAGGAAGTGCCAAAGAATTCCCTATGCATGTCTATTACATAGTGCCAGTAATGTCTGAGCACCTGTATCATGCCTATGAATAATGATGGTATTAACATCATTGTATCATGACTTACCTTCTTGAATTCTAAGCCGCTTTGAGGAAGGTTCATTATCGTTGAATTGGGCATGTTTAGACATATGGATTCTGTCCATGGTATATATGTTAACTTCAAAGTTAGTATAGTGAACTTGAAACCTCACATGCTATGTTGAATAGTCTATTAAATAGTCTATTCTCAAATATATAACTATATATATATTGTATTGAGGTAGCTAATACCCATCAGTGTAGATTGTGGGCATTATGATTATCTACCAGATATGGTGGTACAAATGGTGGACAATTGCACACTCGTTGTGGACTGATGGCCTCAAGCATTATCAAAATACATTGTAACCTTGCCTGCCCTCCTGCTATAGTACAGTAAATACAATAATTCTGCAGGTGATAAAAAGGTGTATACTATTGAACTTGATGCCTGCCCACCCCATGAACATTTTCTTTGTACTGTACTAAAGCTGTAGGCTATTGTAAGAATCGTGCATATACTATTTCACCTTCATGCCAAATATAGAAGATCATATTGCAATCTACTTGTAGATATGTTACACTTTATGAGGAGTGGGGAAAGAGGCAAAAATGCAAGAAGGACATGGTTGATATAATGAATGATTAGTGTACATTCAGACCTAGCTAGCAATACCTGACCTGAAAGCTTGTGGCTTGCTGCTGCTGAACTCCAGCTGAGTTTGAATATGTAGTCATTCACTATATCAGCACACACATTTCCTTTTGTTAAATCTTTCTCACTTTCTAATTGCAAGTAACACTAGGTAGGCAATTCAGATAAGGCTATTTACTTCTTCATTCACCTTATCTTATTGTCCTTATAGGTTTCACTCTCTGGGCTTTCTGTGAACATATTTACATAGCAGGGTGCAGTGGAATAGTCATTCTATTTTTACAACACCACCTTTCCTGAATGGTAAGTATCTTTGAAGGATTCAATTTCATCCTTTAATGAACTGACTGTAGCTTGCCTTGGCTCAAACTTGGCCTGTGGTCACTTCATCCAGCCTAATATTTGTTCATCTGTTGATGTTTAGTAGCTAGTTTATCTCCCTGATTTGAAGATGTATAATGCTTTGCTTGTCTAATTGAACAAATTGCTCATCTACTAGAGATAATCAAAAACCAAGCCCTTGTCAATTTTTGGAAAAGTAGATCGAGCAATTGAATTAAAGCGCTCTGTTTAATGGCAAAAAGCTATCACTATTAAGTGTATATTTGCTTATGCTGAATATAATGCTGCCTACCAGCCCTGACATTGGTCACCATCCATACTTGGCGGTGCGCATGTGCATATTTACTTTTTATTTTATTTTGTATTTCTTGTTTATTATTTGCTGGGGGCAAAGGCCTACATTAGTACTATTGCATTGCCAACTGCTTCTACACATTGTTTTAAGTCAGTGTTTTATGTTGTTTCAGTGATCCTCTTTGCTTTGCCAGTTAGTGCGATGTGGCCAAGGGATTGCCATGATATTAATTTTTGATGGCCAGCTGTCAAAACATCTTATTGAAATTCTGCTAGTATTCGCCACTGTGAATTCCATACAAATCTCACTTCAGATGACCAACACGACTAATTGACCCATCTTAATTCCAATCATCATTTGCATGATGTTGGTCCCCTCCTGTCTCCCACCATTCAACAGTTTTAGCTTCCCAGACTGGCATATTTGAACTCTCCATATACTAACACATGTAAAATAACTAGAATTGTTCACAAGACACATACCAACGGAAAAGGTTAGTTCATAGTCTATACAGCATCCATTGTCACATCCTAATATGCTATGTAGCTCTGAACTAAATTATATCTCCTGCATTTTGTCCTCAAAGGTCGAGCCTATCTAGGTGATATTTGGCAAATAGTTGCAGGATGTATGTTGGAAGCACAGAGGGAGGAATCACTATGAAGTACTGCTGGGGATCACACAAGCCGCTGGAGCATAGAGTGAGACTTTATGGAAGAGAAGAGAGACCACTGTCAGCTAGAGGTGTCTCTGTGCAGTCAAGCCATCGATCATATAGAGTAGCACTGGGCTATATGTAAGAGACTACAACTTATACAATAACGATAGGCTAACATGATAGCTTTTAACAATGCATGCTATTGTAGTACCAGTCACTGATGCTACCTATTTCACAGCAACTTCACAATGCATCATTGAACCTATAGCTACCTGTTCAGTAGCTGTGCAAAATAAGTGTGAAACTTGGTTAAGAAGGCAAAAAACTGACACCATCCCACCTAAAGAAATTGCATTGATTGAAAGTGATTCGCCTCTATTTGGCTCTTCTTCAAATCTTGGTCATTTTGCCTTTGTGCACCTTAAACAACGAACACTGGTCACTATGAATATCAGTGTTTTTTTCTTTCAAATCCACTTAATTTTGCTTTTTACTTCACATTCTTTGAAGTCTGATGGCCCCTCATTCAGTCTACAGAGTACATGGATTACCACATGCCTCCAAGAGGTCCTCCAAGAAGCATACAAGGTTGAATGATCCACACAGGCAGGACTGATGGCAGCATACCTCGATGTTAGAGGATACTCACCATTGTAACTCCCAATTAGAGTTAATTTTCTCATACCAAGATGCACTACATACAAGCTGAGACAGCTGTTTATACACTAGCCCTTGAAAATTTCCCTGCATCAACCTACTCTGACAGCAGTAAGCATGAACTAGTTACAGTAGTTTCTTTACATGCCCAATTCTTCCCCAGCATTTACCAAAGGAAGTCCATCATTACATGGAATGCATGGATGCTGAATCAATCAACTCTCACACTAACTCTGACTTATGGTAACTGTGTTATGTTTATTTTAGTCCTCATTTCGGTCACAGTGTTCTACAAGTGTACAAGTGTACATCTGCACATATAACTATGAAAGCTCAGATGTAGGAATATATCTCAGAGAGGAGTCCATGGTCCAAGAAGAAGTATGGACTTGCAAGCAGACAAAGGGTGTGTCGTCATATATTTAATACTACTGCATAAGCCGTCATAGTGGTCACCAGGCACATATCTTTATATCCTTTTTGTGTATCACCAATATGTATCACAGACTTTGTAAAATTCATACGAGTATTGGTCAGGATCTACTGCACTTATGTTAGTACTTAGCACACACATAGAAGGCAACAGAATTCAACATTTTGTCCTGGGCTTGCACACATCAGAATTGCTCCTATGGGATTAAGTAAATGCAGTGTGGTATTACTAAATTTGGAATGTGTGACAAATTGACTTCGGGTGCTACCGATTGAGTTTAATTTCACAAAGTCAGTCACTATAAATAATACCTCACTTTGGATATTGTTCTGCTTTCCCATTTCTATCATCGACTCCATACTATACATACAGTTATTACAATACTACATATACTGTTACAATATTAAGTATATGTTGTAAATTTCTGGCAAGCCTCTGAAGTCAATTTAAGCCATTTTAAGGACACTTTTCATACAAACCCTTTTAATGGATGCTAATGATGTAAGATAATATTTCAAGGCACTTATAATATCTTGCACCAATCATTAAAAGGCACCATAATGGTTCCGAGTGGCATGTGATGATCACATAAGCATTACAAGGCTAGCTGAATGATTTCAAGTTTTGTGCATGTCTCAATTCCCTTGCAAGGTCGATGTCCAGAATTTTTAAAAAATAGTAAATAATATTCATATTGATCAATTATGTATTAGTACATTGAAAATACAGTTATTTTAAAAATCAGAGGGGGGCATAGAAGTACTGTAGGGAAGGCAGCGGATGATGTGGCAGAACACCAAAGCAGGTAATAGGTCCAGAAAGGAGAGGAGGGATGTGCCAGAGGAGGTTGCAAGGAAGGATTATAGAGGAGGGAGGGACATGTTGGAAGTTTTTGTATGGCATTTTAATCCATTAAAATGGCCTAACAATGTAGGCCAATTATAACCCATTATTATATAAACAGTCAGCATTTTATTGATTGTCGCACACATGTGGATGAATATTATAATGTGCATTTTTATGGTGTTCACCTCTAGTCATAATATACATTTTAATGGGTAGCTCCCCTGTCTTAATGCTTATTTTGATAATATCCACATTATTTTGATTCACATCTTAATGTCAAACTCCAGGTTTTAATGTGTATTCTCATGATGGTTTTAATGTTCTTCTCATGACAGCGTTTGAATTGCAAGATCCCAATTACCGTCAAAAATCAATTTGGATTAACATCTCATAGATTATTACAATATCTATAATGAAATACATATATGCTCGTCCATACCCGTGACACCCTTGTCTTCCTGCAAGCTGACCTTTAGGATTGTCTCTGAATCCACGCTGCATTCTTATCATTAACCTAAAAAATTTGACATGATGGAGGGGAAGATGCGTACCAGAGATCGCACAGACATGCCAATGGATTTGCTGCTGAACACCTGCTGTTTGTAGTTGGTCATCGTGATGGTCCGAATTGTATCACTGTGAACGTTGGTGGTCTGAGTTTGCACAGCAGTGACTTGACCCTGCGTGCTACCCTTCTCAAGCTCAGCCATCTGCTGGCACTGTATGGAGGGGGCGGAAATTTCCTGTAAGGTTGGGCCAGACGAAGTGTGGCTCTGTGATGGTCGACTTGTCCGGGTGCAAAATAATCTTTGCTGTCTCATTGTTGACCTGCAAGCCCGAAGGAGGAT